>NC_069500.1:1199208890-1199337208 GCF_027579735.1 Bombina bombina
ATGAAGGTTCATAATCATGCAGTGTACAATTTGTGTTTAACATCCCTTTACCTTTTAAGTATTTACATCAACTTTTGATATTTCACACACCTTACTGTATTAATGGTACTACATTAAATATATTTTAATGTTTATCATTGGGTTGAATAGTATTTTGACATAAGTGTAAGTCTGATATAGTGTCATTGTTCCGTCAGCACTTTGAGACCTGTTGGATTTGGTTAAGTTGTAAGCTGCATTTTCATGATAATGAATAAAATCTATAGCAATGAGCTCAAGGGTGAAAGTTTTTTTGTTTTCTGTTTCGGTGTTTTCTCTACAACTTACCCACACAAATCATATGTTGTATCTTTTTTTTTTTTTTCTGGCAGACCGCATTTTTTTTTAGAAAGTAACCAAAAATGGCAACTGCCACCATATAGGATGCAAAATAAAATGTGTGTGTTTATCATATTTACAGCATGTATGGGTATACAGCATCATGGGAGTAATTTTTCTTCTGTTATGTGTGATCAGTCCACGGGTCATCATTACTTCTGGGATATTATCTGCTCCCCTACAGGAAGTGCAAGAGGATTCACCCAGCAGAGTTGCTATATAGCTCCTCCCCTCTACGTCACCTCCAGTCATTCTCTTGCACCCAAAGACTAGATAGGAGGTGTGAGAGGACTATGGTGATTATACTTAGTTTTTAGAACTTCAATCAAAAGTTTGTTATTTTACAATAGCACCGGAGCGTGTTATTACCTCTCTGGCAGAGTTTGAAGAAGAATCTACCAGAGTTTTTCTTATGATTTTAACCGGAGTAGTTAAGATCATATTGCTGTTTCTCGGCCATCTGAGGGAGGTAAAAACTTCAGATCAGGGGACAGCGGGCAGTTGAATCTGCATTGAGGTATGTAGCAGTTTTTATTTTCTGAATGGAATTGATGAAAAAATCCTGCCATACCGTTATAATGAACATGTATGTATGCTCTACACTTTAGTATTCTGGGGATGGTATTTCACCGGAATTACTCTGTAAAAGTACATTAAACCTTTTATTAGGTATTTTTCATGTTAAACGTTTTTGCTGGAATGTAGAATCGTTTGCATTAATGAGGTACTGAGTGAATAAATATTTGGGCATTATTTTTCCACTTGGCAGTTTGCTTGTTTTAATTATGACAGTTTCGTTTCTCTCTCACTGCTGTGTGTGAGAGGGAGGGGCCGTTTTTGGCGCTCTTTGCTACGCATCAAAAATTTCCAGTCAGTTACTCTTGTATTTTCTGCATGATCCGGTTCATCTCTAACAGAACTCAGGGGTCTTCAAACCTCTTTGAAGGGAGGTAGATTCTCTCAGCAGAGCTGTGAGACTTATATAGTGACTGTGATTTAAAACGTTGCTCTGTAATTTTTATGTTTAAAATTTAATTAGTGTTATTTTACTAATGGGAACAAACCTTTGCTAAAAAGTTGTGTTGTTTGTAAAGAGTGATGCTATAACTGTTTTTCAGTTCATTATTTCAACTGTCATTTAATCGTTTAGTGCTTCTTGAGGCGCAGTACATTTTTGTTAAATAAAATTGTAACCGAGTTGCATGTTTATTGCTAGTGTGTTAAACATGTCTGATTCAGAGGAAGATACCTGTGTCATTTGTTCCAATGCCAAGGTGGAGCCCAATAGAAATTTATGTACTAACTGTATTGATGCTACTTTAAATAAAAGCCAATCTGTACAAATTGAACAAATTTCACCAAACAGCGAGGGGAGAGTTATGCCGACTAACTCGCCTCACGTGTCAGTACCTGCATCTCCCGCCCGGGAGGTGCGTGATATTATGGCGCCTAGTACATCTGGGCAGCCATTACAGATAACATTACAAGATATGGCTACTGTTATGACTGAAGTTTTGGCTAAATTACCAGAACTAAGAGGCAAGCGTGATCACTCTGGGGTGAGAACAGAGTGCGCTGATAATTCTAGGGCCATGTCTGATACTGCGTCACAGCTTGCAGAGCATGAGGACGGAGAGCTTCATTCTGTAGGTGACGGTTCTGATCCAAGCAGATTGGATTCAGATATTTCAAATTTTAAATTTAAATTGGAAAACCTCCGTGTATTACTAGGGGAGGTCTTAGCAGCTCTTAACGATTGTAACACTGTTGCAATACCAGAGAAAATGTGTAGGTTGGATAAATACTTTGCGGTACCGGCGAGTACTGACGTTTTTCCTATACCTAAGAGATTAACTGAAATTGTTACTAAGGAGTGGGATAGACCCGGTGTGCCGTTCTCACCCCCTCCAATATTTAGAAAGATGTTTCCAATAGACTCCACCACACGGGACTTATGGCAAACGGTCCCTAAGGTGGAGGGAGCAGTTTCTACTTTAGCTAAGCGTACCACTATCCCGGTGGAGGATAGCTGTGCTTTTTCAGATCCTATGGATAAAAAATTAGAGGGTTACCTTAAGAAAATGTTTGTTCAACAAGGTTTTATATTGCAACCCCTTGCATGCATCGCGCCGATTACGGCTGCGGCAGCATTTTGGATTGAGTCTCTGGAAGAGAACCTTAGTTCAGCTACGCTGGACGACATTACGGACAGGCTTAGAGTCCTTAAACTAGCTAATTCATTCATTTCGGAGGCCGTAGTACATTTAACCAAACTTACGGCTAAGAATTCAGGATTCGCCATTCAGGCACGTAGGGCGCTGTGGCTAAAATCCTGGTCGGCTGATGTAACTTCTAAGTCCAAATTACTTAATATACCTTTCAAGGGGCAAACTTTATTTGGGCCCGGTTTGAAAGAAATTATTGCTGACATTACAGGAGGTAAGGGCCACGCTCTACCTCAAGACAAAGCCAAAGCTAAGGCTAGACAGTCTAATTTTCGTCCCTTTCGGAATTTCAAAACAGGAACAGCATCAACTTCCACTGCACCAAGACAGGAAGGAGCTGTTGCTCGTTACAGACAAGGCTGGAAACCTAACCAGTCCTGGAATAAGGGCAAGCAGGCCAGGAAACCTGCTGCTGCCCCTAAGACAGCATGAACCGAGGGCCCCCGATCCGGGACCGGATCTAGTGGGGGGCAGACTCTCTCTCTTCGCCCAGGCTTGGGCAAGAGATGTCCAGGATCCCTGGGCGCTAGAGATCATATCTCAGGGATACCTTCTAGACTTCAAATTCTCTCCCCCAAGAGGGAGATTTCATCTGTCAAGGTTGTCAACAAACCAAATAAAGAAAGACGCGTTTCTACGCTGTGTACAAGATCTATTATTAATGGGAGTGATCCATCCGGTTCCGCGGTCGGAACAAGGACAAGGGTTTTACTCAAACCTGTTTGTGGTTCCCAAAAAAGAGGGAACTTTCAGGCCAATCTTGGATTTAAAGATCCTAAACAAATTCCTAAGAGTTCCATCGTTCAAAATGGAAACTATTCGGACAATCTTACCCATGATCCAAGAGGGTCAGTACATGACCACAGTGGATTTAAAGGATGCTTACCTTCACATACCGATTCACAAAGATCATTACCGGTATCTAAGGTTTGCCTTCTTAAACAGGCATTACCAGTTTGTAGCCCTTCCATTCGGATTGGCTACGGCTCCAAGAATCTTCACAAAGGTTCTGGGTGCCCTTCTGGCGGTACTAAGACCGCGAGGAATTTCGGTAGCTCCGTACCTAGACGACATTCTGATACAAGCTTCAGGCTTTCAAACTGCCAAGTCTCATACAGAGTTAGTTCTGGCATTTCTAAGGTCGCATGGATGGAAAGTGAACGAAAAGAAGAGTTCTCTCTTTCCTCTCACAAGAGTTCCATTCTTGGGGACTCTTATAGATTCTGTAGAAATGAAGATTTATCTGACAGAAGACAGATTAACAAAGCTTCTAAATGCATGCCGTGTCCTTCATTCCATTCAACTCCCGTCAGTAGCTCAATGCATGGAGGTGATCGGCTTAATGGTAGCAGCAATGGACATAGTACCCTTTGCACGCCTACATCTCAGACCGCTGCAATTGTGCATGCTGAGTCAGTGGAATGGGGATTACTCAGATTTGTCCCCCACTCTGAATCTGGATCAAGAGACCAGAAACTCTCTTCTATGGTGGCTTTCTCAGCCACATCTGTCCAGGGGGATGCCATTCAACAGGCCGGACTGGACAATTGTAACAACAGACGCCAGCCTACTAGGTTGGGGCGCTGTCTGGAATTCTCTGAAGGCTCAGGGACAATGGAGTCAGGAGGAAAGTCTCCTGCCAATAAACATTCTGGAATTGAGAGCAGTTCTCAATGCCCTTCTAGCTTGGCCCCAGTTAAAAACTCGGGGGTTCATCAGGTTTCAGTCGGACAACATCACGACTGTAGCTTACATCAACCATCAGGGAGGGACAAGAAGCTCCCTAGCAATGATGGAAGTATCAAAGATATTTCGCTGGGCAGAGTCTCACTCTTGCCACCTGTCAGCAATCCACATCCCGGGAGTAGAGAACTGGGAGGCGGATTTCTTGAGTCGCCAGACTTTTCATCCGGGGGAGTGGGAACTTCATCCGGAGGTCTTTGCCCAAATACTTCGACGTTGGGGCAAACCAGATATAGATCTCATGGCGCCTCGCCAGAACGCCAAACTTCCTCGCTACGGATCCAGATCCAGGGATCCGGGAGCGGTTCTGATAGATGCTTTGACAGCACCTTGGAACTTCAGGATGGCTTATGTGTTTCCACCCTTCCCGCTGCTTCCTCGATTGATTGCCAAAATCAAACAGGAGAGAGCATCAGTGATTCTAATAGCACCTGCATGGCCACGCAGGACTTGGTATGCAGATCTAGTGGACATGTCATCCTGTCCGCCTTGGTCTCTACCTCTAAGACAGGACCTTCTGATACAGGGTCCATTCAAACATCAAAATCTAACTTCTCTGAAGCTGACTGCTTGGAAATTGAACGCTTGATTTTATCAAAACGTGGTTTTTCTGAGTCGGTTATTGATACCCTGATACAGGCTAGGAAGCCTGTTACCAGAAAGATTTACCATAAAATATGGCGTAAATACCTATACTGGTGTGAATCCAAAGATTACTCCTGGAGTAAGGTTAGGATTCCTAGGATATTGTCTTTTCTACAAGAAGGTTTAGAAAAGGGTTTATCGGCTAGCTCATTAAAGGGACAGATCTCAGCTCTGTCCATCTTGTTACACAGGCGTCTGTCAGAAAATTCAGACATCCAGGCCTTTTGTCAGGCTTTAGCTAGGATCAAGCCTGTGTTTAAAACTGTTGCTCCGCCATGGAGTTTAAACTTAGTTCTTAACGTTTTACAGGGTGTTCCGTTTGAACCCCTTCATTCCATTGATATAAAATTGTTATCTTGGAAAGTTCTATTTTTAATGGCTATTTCCTCGGCTCGAAGAGTCTCTGAGTTATCAGCCCTACATTGTGATTCTCCTTATCTGATCTTTCACTCAGACAAGGTAGTTCTGCGTACTAAACCTGGGTTCTTACCTAAGGTTGTTTCTAACAGGAATATCAATCAAGAGATTGTTGTTCCATCCTTGTGTCCAAATCCTTCTTCAAAGAAGGAACGTCTTCTACACAATCTGGATGTAGTTCGTGCCCTCAAGTTCTACTTGCAGGCAACTAAAGATTTTCGCCAAACTTCTTCCCTGTTTGTCGTTTATTCTGGACAGAGGAGAGGTCAAAAAGCTTCTGCTACCTCTCTCTCTTTTTGGCTTCGTAGCATAATACGTTTAGCCTATGAGACTGCTGGACAGCAGCCTCCTGAAAGAATTACAGCTCATTCCACTAGAGCTGTGGCTTCCACTTGGGCCTTTAAGAATGAGGCCTCTGTTGAACAGATTTGCAAGGCTGCAACTTGGTCTTCACTTCATACTTTTTCCAAATTTTACAAATTTGACACTTTTGCTTCTTCGGAGGCTATTTTTGGGAGAAAGGTTCTTCAGGCAGTGGTTCCTTCTGTATAATGAGCCTGCCTATCCCTCCCGTCATCCGTGTACTTTTGCTTTGGTATTGGTATCCCAGAAGTAATGATGACCCGTGGACTGATCACACATAACAGAAGAAAACATAATTTATGCTTACCTGATAAATTCCTTTCTTCTGTTGTGTGATCAGTCCACGGCCCGCCCTGTTTTTTAAGGCAGGTAAATATTTTTTAAATTATAATCCAGTCACCACTACACCCTTGGCTTCTCCTTTCTCGTTGGTCTTTGGTCGAATGACTGGAGGTGACGTAGAGGGGAGGAGCTATATAGCAACTCTGCTGGGTGAATCCTCTTGCACTTCCTGTAGGGGAGCAGATAATATCCCAGAAGTAATGATGACCCGTGGACTGATCACACAACAGAAGAAAGGAATTTATCAGGTAAGCATAAATTATGTTATTTCCAAAATATTTCAGTCATACACTTTGTTTCCACATTTACTATTTATTCACCTTCACAAACGTTGGCATTTAAAGGAATTTTAAACTGCAAGGTCTCTTTAAAACCATTCTCTTATTTTAACCCTTTACATGTGCTGGTTAGTGAAGATCTCACACTGGGAGCCACCATCTTGGAATTTAAGTATACCCAGACACTGTGACACAAATGGTGGGCATTTGCAGATCAGTGATATTGTTTTCTGGACAATCTGTCTTGTTCTCTTCAGTTTAGAGTGCAAAATACAGAGTGGGAGCTGTACATTGCTCTTATTTCTGAGGCCTTTTTATATTTATGTAACTTTTAAACTATATATATATATATATATATATATATATATATATATATATATATATATATATATATATATATATATATATATATATATAGTACAGCAAATATGTAAATCCCCTGTTTTCTTTTTTGTAAGCTAACACAAAATGCAAGGTACAGCTGTTAAAAGGCAGTAGCTTCACTAATCTGTGAAAGCTCACTGCTTTTGTTACAGGATACAACAATACGCAAGCTACAAAATGGCGGTGCCCAGTCTGAAGATGCAGAGCTTTACTAACGGCTTCTGTAATTAGTTAAAATGAGAGAGGCTTTAAAGAGAGCTGCAGGTACAGGAGGAAAAACACAAGCATAGTGAGTAGTAACCATGTTACTGAAGTTGTAACCGTGAGTTTAATGTCCCTTTAAGATTACATACCTATTTGAAAATTAGAAGATAACATTGAATTTCTTTTTTTGTCACCATTAAAAGAAAATATTGAAGAGTAATTGCAAAGAGAAAATCACCTGACAGAATATTCGGATTATCCTAAATTATGAAGGTATAATCTAGATTTTATTAAAGACACAGAGACGAGTATTTTGCATTCTCTTTTTTTACTACTTAAATGCAGTTTTTAAAAGTATACATAATAAGTACAAATAACTGTCAAATTTTGAAAAGAGACCGTAAAACAAAAAACAGATGAGTAACCAATAAGAATTGAGAACTGATTAGACTAAAACAACATGGCCAATCAGGTTGATAATCTAACCTATAAACTGTCCAATATACAGTAACACATCCTCTTTCTTTGTAACTGAAGAAGGAAACAAAAAGTCCATCATGAAGAAATAAACCCATACGAAAAGGCAACAGATATCACAGAAGAGTAGAAACTTGAGGAGAAGCATCATCCGTGAGGAAATACCCGTCTCATATGCAAGGATTGAAGAACAACTGGAAGACTGAACCAGATGAGGAAAACTTGATTGAAGTTTCGTCTTTTCACAGAGATGAGATGGGACAAAACCACTTAGGAGTATATCCCTGTTATTGATTGGTAACTGAAACAAATATACAATCAAGATTAATAATATAATAAAACAAATAAAGGTTGGGAAAATCTAACAATATAATATAGTGGAGGGAAAATACTTGTCTCTGTGTCTTTAATAAAATCTAGATTATACCTTCATAATTTAGGATAATCCGAATTTGATTACAAGACCAGAGACTCATATTTTGCTAGATTAAAGCAACTAACAAAGTAAGTTAAGCAAGGCGTGTTCAATGGGTTTAAAATAAAATTGTTTAAAAACAGAATCGGAAGACCAGTCAGCTGCATCCAAAATTTGTTGAAGGGTAGCAGCTTTCAAAAATGCTTTAGAAGCGGCTGATCCTCTAACAGAATGAGCAGAAAAAGACATATCAATACCTGCTTCACTCATAACCCATTTAACCCACCTGGCTATATAAGTAGAGGATACAGGATAATGAGGAGGAATAAAGGATAATAAAAGTTGATTAGAAGCAGAAGAACGAAAAGAAAAAGTTCTGCGTTCATACTCTTTGAGACATACAACCACACAAAGGAGAGTTTCAGAAGGTAAATAAAGATAGAATATAGAGGTTGAAAAAGACAGTTCTTTTAGAGATAAAGAAAGTAACACCTTCAGGAGTAAAACGTTTAGAATTAAAATCTAAAGCTCTAACATCAGAAACTCTACGAAAAGAAATTAAACACAAAAGGGTAGCTAATTTAGCAGAAAGTTGTTTCAAGGATAAAAATTCATTTGAAGGCCAAGATTTAAAAAGGAAAAATATAAGATCAACATCCCAAAAAGAAGAATATTTAGGAGCTAAAGGTCTTTTGAGTTTAATTGCTTTCATTAATTTGCAAATTAAAGGGTGTTGACCCACAGGAAAATTATTAATAAAAGAATGTTTAGCCGAAATGGCAGATCTAGAAACATTGATGGTTCTGTAAGCTAATCCCGAATCAAAAAGAGATGTAAGGAAATTAATGATATAAATTATATCAACTGAAAGGGGATCCAAACTTCTTTCCACGCACCAGCTTGACCATCTGGTCCATGCGGAAAAATAGCATTTTTTGGTCCCGGGGGCCAATGAGTCTTGAAGGAGTTCCTGAGCTTGTGATAAACCTTGGAGAGATGAAGATTGCCCGAAATTGACCATGCTATGAGACGAAGAGATCCTTGAAGGATAAGATCGTGAGGATGACCTTCTGGATCTGACAAGAGAAGGGGAAGAACAGGATGGTTGACAGACAATTCTAGAAGAGATGGGTACCAGGGTTGAGATGGTCAAAGGGGAGTGATTAGGAGAATTGAAAGGAGATCCCGACGGACTACTGATATGGTTCTCTGAATCATTGAGAATGGGGGAAACGCATAAGCTGTCCGAAGAGGCCAGGGGTGAAGAAATGCATCGATCGCTAAGGCATCTGGAACTGGGCGCCAACTGAAATAAGGACAAATCTGATGATTCAGTCTCGAAGCGAACAGATCCATTGAAAAGGGACCTCTGAGAGATTGAAGCGAATGAAAAACTTGATGATGAAGTTTCCAATTGCTGGAATCTGTCAGATATCGAGAACCCCAATCTGCTGCCACATTGGATAAACCTGGCATGTATTCTGCCCTGACAGAAATATTTGTGTCCAAGCAAAGATTAATGAATTCCTTCGTAATAATCGATAAATCTCTCGATTTTGTACCACCGAGGCGATTCAAATAACGAACTGCAGAAATATTGTCCATTCTGAGTAAAATGGACACAGGCAAAGGATCTTTGACAAAACTTTTGACTGCAAAAGAGCCTGCCAAAAGTTCTAAGCAGTTGATATGAAAACGTTTTTCTTCTGAAGACCATTTTCCTCCTGTGATTGAGGGTCCACAACGAGCTCTCCAGCCCGAACGACTGGCATCGGACTCTATGATAAGATCTGGAGTTTTCCCAAAAATGGCTCTCCCGTTCCAAGCTTCTATATTGGAGAGCCACCACGAAAGTTCCTCTTTGGCTTCTGAAGAAAGAGGAATTAAGTGAGAATATGAGAGACCTTTCTGAAGATGACAAATTTTTAAACGTTGAAGTTCCCTGTAATGAAGAGGAGCAGGGAAAATAGCCTGAATAGAGGATGAGAGTAACCCAACTATTCTGGCTAAAGTCCTGATGGGAACTAAAGATAAAGAAAGAGTTTTTGAAATCTCTTTCTTGATATTCACAATTTTCTCTCTGGGAAGGCTGAGTGTAGACTTCAATGTGTCTATTTGGAAACCTAAAAAGGTTAAAGATTTGGTTGGAGAAAGGACGGACTTCTCTTTGTTGACTAAGAAACCTAAATTTTCTAGAATATAAATAGTCAGATGGAGTTGTGAATTTAGAATAACAGAGTTTTGATTCATAATCAAAATATCGTCTAAATAGATGAGACAAAGGCCTCGAAGGCGAAGCCAGGTAATTATAGGTTTCATTAATTTGGTGAAAATCCAAGGAGCTGAAGATAAACCGAAAGGCATGCAAGTGAAGCTCCAAGTCTTTCCTTCCCAAACAAAAGTGAGACATTTCCTGTGCTCTTGAGCTACTGGGACAGGGAGATAAGCATCTGTTAGGTCTAATCTGACTAAAAAATCGTTGTCTAAAAGGCATTCTCTGAGAAGATGAATACCTTCCATTTTGAAATGTTGATAGACAACGAAGGCATTTTAAATTCTTATTTAAATTTATAACTGGGCGAAATTGACCATTTTTCTTTTTTACGAGAAAAAGATTGCTGACAAAACAGTTTTGAATATTTGAAGCTGGTTCTATTGCTTGTTTTGCTAAAAGGTTTGAAATTTCGTTTTGAACTAAAATTCGGTCTGAAACTGAAAACTTTATTGGAAGGGGAAGAGAATTTTGAACTGGAGGAGAAATAAAATCTATAAAAAGACATGAAACAGTGAGAAGAACCCAATGATCTGTAGTGATCAGATTCCAGTTGTGTGTGAAAAGAGATAATCTGCCTCCTATGTTTTGGGAAGAAATCTGAGAGGGAGGAAAAGAAAGATTTACCTTGAGGTGAGCAGGATCTTTGCCTCGAACGCTGAAGTCTTGGGTTCCAAAATCTTCCTCTGGATGGAAAGAAGCTTGAGGAGACTGGATTCTGATATTGTCTTTGATTGTGGAATTGCTGATTGGCAAATTGAAACCTATTTGGGTATGAAGCACGGCCGGGAAAGCGGCCTCTACCTTTCCCAGCCTGTTCAGAAAAACGATCCTGGTGAAAGATCTTTTTCATTGGTGATCTCACTTTATTAAGATTGGAGAAAGTATTTACAAAACTATTTAATTCTTTGATAAAAGTATCGCCAAATAAAAGGCCATTTGTATCGGTATGAATCTCATTTATTGCGAAATCACACACCCTGGGGTCAATTCTTCTAAGAATATTGCGTCTGCGTTCAGTGTACATAGCAGAATTGGCGTTCCCTAAAAAGGTGAGCATTCTCTGAACCATTCTCTGACAATGACCGGGTCTAACAGAGAATTATCGTATACAGCTTGTTCCGATAAGTCAAAAAGTTTAGCTAAGGGGCCAATGGTGTCTAACATTTTGTCCTGACAAATTTTCCACGCCCTATCCATCCCTTTCTTTCATTTAAAACCTGGGGACCCTATAAATTTTAACATTTTTGGACCAACTTCAGGGGTAGTTCTTGCATTGTTTGGCAGAATTGGTCTAGGACATTCTGCCCTCATTTTGTTTCTAGAATCCCTTTTTAAAGGTTGGCGGAGCTGGAAGTCAATAAACTCTGCAATATCAGATGAAGGGCACCACTCCGCAGATCTAGGGTGGTGCAAATCATCTGCATTAAACATAGGATTTCCTAGGCAGTCGAAAAATTTTACTTTTTTAGAATCCAAATGTTTGGATTTTTAAGGCGTTTTTTTATTTTTTTAATCTTCGGAGAGGCCGAAGAATCTTCAGATGAAGAATGAGAAAAATAAACTTCAGATTTTACCGAATCTAAAGAAGAATCGGAATTAATATCTGTATCAGAGCAAACTTCAACATTATCATCTTTGGCCAAAGCCTCTTCCATAAGTGACCTCTTGGAAGTAGAGGAAATAGCTGGTGTTTTTCTTCCTTTCCTGCAAGGAACGGCAGAGCCAGATACAAGCTGGCGAGATTTCTTTACCAATTTCGTACTTGGTTTTTATACCACTAGAAATTGGTCTTTTTCTTTTAGTAGCCTTTTTTGAGAATTTGTCAATTAAAAATGTTATTTTTTCCAGCATAGAATTCATGGAATTGTCAATCATTTTTTGTACACTCTCACAATTAAGTGAAGGGTTAATATCTGGGGAGACATGTTGAATAAAATAAAATATAATAATGTTATAAAACTTATTTAAGTAATAATAAATAAATACAAAACTATATTAAAATAAAGTATATTAATTTAAAAGTAAATATCTTATCTAAGTAAATTTATGAAGAAAATTACCCCAAAGTATTTATGATTAAACAATGAATTTGTAGAAAGAAAAAATTTTCTCCAATGTAATTAAATGATTTGAACAGGAGATGGAGCCAAAGCTTTACAAATAATGTTTTAGTCAGGCAAAACGGAACAATTATTGCCAGTTGGATCGCAACAAAGTATACAAATGAGCACCAACGGCAAAACAGCAAGGAAGGGCCAATATTATACGAACAGAAATAGAAAAAAAAGACAAAAGGGGAAACAAAATTTTTATAACCAACGATTATTATATGATAAAACAAAGTAACCAACGAAAATATTGTAAAAAAACAAAAACGGAAGTAAATATAAAAAGAAAAGCAAATAAGAAATGATTGAAATTACAGATAATTAAATAGAGAATATATGAGAGAGAAAATAAATAATGCAACACATTTTGTTTATTATCCAGCACAATACTTATCTTTTCCTGAAGCAGTAAAAGAAAGAGGATGTGTTACTGTATATTGGACAGTTTATAGGTTACATTATCAACCTGATTGGCTATGTTGTTTTAGTCTAATCAGTTCTCAATTCCTATTGGTCACTGATCTGTTTTTTGTTTTACTGTCTCTTTTCAAAATTTGACAGTTATTTGTATTTATTATGTATACTTTTAAAAACTGCATTTAAGTAGTAAAGAAAGAGAATGCAAAATATGAGTCTCTGGTCTTGTAATAAAATCTTCTTTCAAATTTGTCACCTTGCATCTATTTTAAATAAGGGGTGATCACATACTAGCCGCCTTGAGTGTATGAGTCATCCTTGCTTCCTCTTACAAATAAATAGTCAGACTTCCTCTACATTATTCAAGTAAAGTGGATGAGGTTCTGAGCCATCCTAAACACATAGGTTTGGTGTCTGTCAACCATCATTACAATAATGCAAACCTTTACATTTTGTCTATTGTTTCATCTGTTTATGTGTAATTATAGTCAACAAATGGGGAGTCACAATTATGTGAATAACATTCTCACTGAATATTTTGTGTACAGATTGTGCTTTGTCTCGTTCTTTAGATCAAAAACAGAATCTGTAACCTAAGTTTTCAAAATGCTGCAAATTGCCTAAACCAGCATTTTGATTTGCAGATTGTAGAATTTGCTTTTTGGCTTTGCTAGGGAGCATTAACCTTTTAACGCCGTTATGCCGTTCTATTCCGTCATATTTACACTGGGCTTTAAAGCCGTTATGACGGAATAGAACGTCATATCAAACGGCTGTCCTGAAGCCTTCTGCGCTTCAAGGACTTGATCGCGGTCTGGAGGGCGTTCCTAGGGTTGTAGGGACGCCCCCCAGATGCGATCCAATAATTGAAATCTCGCGATCGTATGCACGATCGCGTAGTTTCAATTTGTCTACATCGGAACAGGTGTTCCGATGTAGACACTTTAACCCTGTCACGAAAGGGTTAAAGGGACATTCCAGCTTAAATGTTTTTATTTATTTATGCATAGAAGTCACACATCAGTTTTGAATAAGATATATATATATTAAACAAATTAGTGAAACATAAAATATTGTTTCAACTCACACAAAATGCCTTTTCGAAGTCCTCATGACAAGTTTCAAAACGCCCCTCAGGAAAAACCTTTATTTTCAGTGTGTTGTAGGCTGCTGACGCTGTCCAATAATTTTTAGTATGTAAATGAGTCACTAATAGCCCGAGTCTGCGCATATTCATGCACATTAGCTATTGTTTTCTTCATCTCACTAAAGTTATATACCAGGAGGTGGTAGGCAGATGCATATGTGTATATTATTTAAAATTAGTGTATATATACTGTGTTATAGCTTGGGGCTCATGAATGTGTTTAAAGTATTGTATTTAATTTTAAAAAAGATGTGACAGAAAAAAATATAAAATTTTGAAGTTAAAGGACCAGTAAACACAGTAGATTTGCATAATCGACAATACAATAGCATTTACTCTGAATTTCAAATGAGTAGTAGATTTTTTTTTAAGTTATGTATATTTCCACTCCCCCTGTACCATGTGATAGCAATCAGCCTATCACAAATGCATATACGTATAGTCTGTGAGTTCTTGCATTTTTTTTTTAATGGAAGTAAATTGCAAAGTTGTTTAAAATTGCATGCTGTATCTGAATCATGAAAAAGTAATAAAACCGGAGTGTCCCTTTAACGATTAATTTAATTAGAAATATTTACCTTCCTATAGTTATACTGATAAACAAATCTGTATTGTGAAATTGCTCTAACTGAAACGCTTTTAAAAACAATACTTACTAAGGCTGTTTGCTGGTAACAATGCAGCTGAGAACTTGTCAGCATTACGGAGTAAAACGGTAATGTGCAACGTCACAAATGCACTGCGCTTGCGCACCTGATGCACGTTACCAGAACTAGTTCATGAAGCGCATCCTTGGTCGTATATTAATACGACTTACAACATTGGCTATGGTATGGATAAAAAAACAGGGGGCAGTGGAAAAATTATAATTTTAAAAACGCTATATATAGAAAAATAGTATATATTGCAAAGTGAAATGTTTTAATCTGCATATTAGATAGTTGATGGGAAAAGTGCTGAAATGTTTCTTTAAGACAAGCACAAGTTTTACACAAAATCCTTTTAAATGTTTAGAAATATTTACATTGCTTTTTTCTGTATGTTAAATTATCATTTATTAGCGTTGACCTTTATGTTTATCAAGTCAAGGCTGTAATCCTTTTTTGTTTATTTTACAGACGATCTAAACTAAAAGCCGATAGATACTGCAAATAAGAATGGAAAGTTTCTTCTCGAACATCATTGCATGATAATGGATTGGCATCTGTATATTTTTTTAAGTGCATTTGTATCTTTTTAGTTCTGTTGCTGTTAATTTGGATTCTTATTTCATTAAAACATTTTTATAATTTTTCCTGTTGTGTGATTTAACCATATTTATTCTTATTTTTTTATAGTGCACTGCTTATTTAAAGGGACAGTTAAATGTTTGTATATGTGTGGTATATACCAGAAATTAAACACTACATTGCAATCCATAGATACAACCCTTGTTCCTTGCAGTACTGGGGGCTAGCAGAACACATTCAGTGAGCCAATGACAAGATGCATTTTTGTGTAGCAACCAATAGTGCATTGCTGCTGAGCATATATACATATGCTTTTCATGAAAGGATACCAAGAGAAAAAAGTCAATTTGACAATAGAAATTAATTTAAAAGTACGTCTTATCTGAATCATTAAAGTTTAATTTGGACTTTTAAAGCAGATTTTCACCAATAAATAATAAAATGGCGTAAATGGAAGAATCAACATTAGACTTCCTATTTGTTTTGCAGATTATGTGTATATATGGCCATCGTTTTCTGAACGTTCTGGTGTCTTCATGTTATTCTGCCCATTTCTTGACAATCTTTCATACCTATAACTATCCCTTGTCTTCAAGCATTCCATAAGCGATATCTATTTGTATTTACAGGTTCTACCACATCTTTTTAAACCTATACATACATTTCTATAGGTCAGGGGTGTCAGACACAAGAGAACAGGAAACTTCAAACTTCCTCTTTCTCTTATTTTTCCACAGGAGAATGTGATGCTCCTTTTTACTGAAGCTTGTAGACTCTCTATTTTCATTCTGGGAGTTTTATGTTTGCCTCTCATTTCCCTTTTTGTAGGGGAAATGTTATGTGCTTGTTTGTATATAATGTATCATATTGTGTGTGCATTTACTGATCTACACTCCTGATAAACTTTTGTCACGTTTTTAAGGATTGCAGTGAATAGAGCATTTAATTACAGAATGAGTTGTAATGTAGCCACAGCATTTTCTGGTGTGTGTGTGTGTATATATATATATATATATATATATATATATATATATATATTTATTGTGTGTATATGTATGTATATATATATATATATATATATATATATATATATATATATATATATATAGTGTGTGTGTTATCATTTTCCATGAGAAAAATTAGCAACACTCAATAATAATTACGTCTTGTGGTAAAGTTGAGATGTATTTTTAAAGGGACAGTAAAGTTAAACTTAAATGGACTGGATAGAGCATGACATTTTAAACAATTTTCCAGTTTACTTGTATCAAAGCTATTTAAGTAGGTGTCTGGGGCACTACATGGCAGTTAAAGGGACAGTCTACACCAGATTTGTTGTTGTTTTAAAAGATAGATAATCCCTTTATTACCCATTCGCTAGTTTTGCATAACCAACACTGTTATATTAATACACTTTTTGCCTCTGTGATTACCTTGTATTTAAACTTCTGCAAACTACCCCTTATTTCAGTTCTTTTGACAGACTTGCATTTTAGCCAATCAGTGCTGGCTCCTAGGAACTCCACGTGTGTGAGCACAGTGTTATCTATATGACACACATGAACTAACACCCTCTAGTGGTGAAAAACTATCAAAATGCTCTGAGCTAAGAGGCGGCCTTCAAGGACTTAGAAATTCGCATATGAACCTCCTAGGTTTAGCTTTCAACTAAGAATACCTAGAGAACAAAGCAAAATTGGTGATAAAAGTCAATTGGAAAACTGTCTATAATTAGTCATGACAGTTTATTTTGGACTTGACTGTCCCTTTAATAGTGCTTCCATTTAGTGCTCTTGCAAAACTGCTTCCATATAGTGCTCCAGATGCATGCATGCTCCTGAACTTACACCCTTGCTTTTCAACAAAAGATAAAGAGAATGGAGTAAATTTGGTAATAGAAGTAAACTAGAAAGTTTTTCAAAATTGCATGCTCTATCTGAATCATGAAAGACAAAGCATTAAACTGCTGCGCACAAGTACAGTAGAATAGTTACTACTCACTCGCCATGTTGTATTTTTTTCCTGTGTTTAAAGCTCCACCTTCTTTAGTGGGCACCTCTAATTAAGAGCACAGGTACTCTAATACCCTGTTACAAATTGAAAGCGGTAGCATGTCTTGGGGTTAGTATGATACAGTGTAAAAAATGTAAAGTTACTCAATATATTATATACAAAATAAAAAGGAATAATCAACAGCAATGCAGCTCCTGTCAATTAACATTATTTTTATCTGCAGTGTTTTTGTTTTAATAGTCAGCTACCACCACCCACTGTCATGCCCATGCCCAGGATTGAACCTTTTGCTCTGTTTTAGGCTGGTTTTCTTGCTGACCTGCTGCCTGCACTGGCTGTGCTCTTTAGCTTCACCTGCCTGCCTGCTGCAGTTAACTAATCAGCATTGCTATAAAAGACTGCCTCTCAGACCACTCCCTGCCCTGACATTGTCTTTCATTCATGTCCCTCTGTTTAGTGCCTGTATCCCAGTTTTGTGGTGGTTTTCTTCGCCACTGTACTCGGCTTGTCTACTGACCTTTTTTCTGTATCATATTTTTTTTTTCTATATCATTCTTGTGTTTGGTGAAAGATCGGACTGCTCTGTTATTCTGACTCTCGTCTTGTCTTAAGACTATTCTCTTATTACCAGCCTGTCACAGCAGTACCTGTGTATCTAGTATCACCAACCTGTCACAGTAGTACCTGTGTATCCAGTGTCACCAGCCTGTCGCAGCAGTACCTGTGTATCTAGTATCACCAACCTGTCACAGTAGTACCTGTGTATCCAGTGTCACCAGCCTGTCACAGCAGTACCTGTGTATCTAGTATCACCAACCTGTCACAGTAGTAAATGTGTATCCAGTGTCACCAGCCTGTCACAGCAGTACCTGTGTATCTAGTATCACCAACCTGTCACAGTAGTACCTGTGTATCCAGTGTCACCAGCTTGTCACAGCAGTACCTGTGTATCTAGTATCACCAACCTGTCACAGTAGTACCTGTGTATTCAGTGTCACCAGCCTGTCACAGCAGTACCTGTGTATCTATCACCAACCTGTCACAGTAGTACCTGTCTATCCAGTGTCACCAGCCTGTCACAGCAGTACCTGTGTATCTAGTATCACCAACCTGTCACAGCAGTACCTGTGTGTCCATTCCTCGGCCCTAGAGAGGGCACTACTCCAGACTTTGGTTCCGGTATGGGCATTACTCCTGCTAAGTCCTGTGGCTCCTGCCAAGGCTCCAAAGCCTGTTTCCAGTATTCAACTCTAGATTCCAGTACAATAAAGTTGCCTTTTTTGTCTTTGTAGCCATGCTTTAATGGGGTTATTCCTCTAAGAAACCCATTTTGCTGGCCCATTTTAACACACAAGATGGACCTAAATCTGACACCTCTACTTCTGAGCTCCAAATCCCTGAACCCGCTCCACCCAGCCTGACACCCATCTTGTTTAGAAGAGCCAGCCTGGACTTTTTGCTTGAATTAACAGGGCAAGCTGGTAATTTTCCAGAATTTTGTTTTAGTTACCTAATCTCCTCTGCTGAGGCCATTTAGGGTAGATATCAAGTGCTCAAAACTGGAAAACTCACAATTTTCAAGGAAACGTGGGCAAAATAAATGCTAAATATATACTGCAATGTTTGGTTTTTAACCATGCAAAATTAAACATTTAATATTTTAACAGTTAAAAGTTTCCTCATTTTAAGTGTGTCGTAATCCATCACAAGGAAAAATAGGAAATTAATAAACCATTACTCTTTATAACCACAGTCATGAGTTTAGTTTCCTGATCCACTGTTGAGTGATTAGTCATTCTAATCTGCTGCATAATGAAGCCTTGATGGTGTTAACTGTGTGAAATATTCCACAAAGAGCACCACCACATTCACCTGGTAGATCAGTGCAAAAAATACCCTTTGCTTACAGACAACATGGAAGAATATTTCATAGTGTGCACTAATCTGCCTGACATATCTACACATCCAGTAATAAATAAATATGTATGCCGTTAGTTTTAGCTAAACTTTATTGCAAGATTAATCTTTTCAGAGTCCATATCCCATAACAAAATTTATTTTTGAAATTTCATCCCATAGGGCAGTGATATTCAACTAGGTTGTCGGGACACCATGAGATTCCATCGCCTTTAGTCATAGATGTCACAGAAAATAAACACAAGATCCAAAATTGCTTAAGTTAACTTACTTTGAGTATAAACTCTGTTACTCTTGAGAAAAAAAAAAAATTGTGACTGGTATGATGTATAATTATTTATATTATGGCTGAATGGTAGCGAATAGTTAAAATTTGATTAGTCATTCTAAAATATGCCTGGATTGTAAAGAACAGTTTAACTAAAAACATTTCAGCAAGAAATCTGAAGTTCACTATGTTTGTTAGATATTCAGTCTTCAAAAAGTATCAATAAAGAGCTGTCAGGATTTTTTAACACACAGCACAGATATTCTTAAACTTCTTCAGTTTTAGTTAAAAATTCATATTGTTTGTAGTAACTTTGAAAGTTGTATTTTCTTTTATTTATTTTTTTATCAAGCTTCGTAGCAGTTTTCTCTATTGTGAAATCTTTATTTTGGATTTTTTATAACTGCGCAACATATACAGGGATACTAAACCCACGTTTTTTCTTTCATGATACAGATAAAGCATGCAATTTTAAGCAACTTTTCTAATTTACTTCTATTATCAATTTGTCTTCGTTCTCTAGCTATCTTTATTTAAAAAGCAGGAATGTAAAGCTTAGGAGCTGGCCCATTTTAGGTTTAGCACCCTGGGTAGCACTTGCTTATTGGTGGCTACATTAGCCACCAATAAGCAAGCGTAACCCAGGTTCTGAACTAAAAATGGGATGACTCCTATGCTTTACATTACTGCTTTTAGAATAAAGATAGCAAGAGAACAAAGAAAAATTGATAATAGGAATAAATTAGAAAGTTGCTTAAAATTGCATGCTCTATCTGAATCATTAAAGAATAAAAATTGGGTTCAGTATCCCTTTAAATTATGATAGTTGCTTTACTTCAGTAAGAAGAGTGCAATGTTGTAAAATGTAGTTCTTGGCAACCGCTAATCTACTTGAATCAGATATAAAAAATTGGAAGTGATGCGCACCTGATTTACTGATGCAATTACACCCATATTTGTGCCTTTCTCTCGACCCTTTGCCAAAAGTCAATTACAGCTAAATACAGCAAAGAACATGATTTATAATGAGTCCCAACTTAAATGCACACTGCTATTTTACTTGTTAGGCACGTGTCTGTAAGTAATATTCCAGCGTAGGAGGAAGTAGCTCTATTCATACAAATATTGCACCATTTGAAGTTTCTGTATTCTTAAAAGAAAATGCATTCTCACTAGGGAATGAATTCAGTGCTTTTACTGTCATTATTTTTGTTTTGAATATTGTAAGTAGTTACTTTGTAGTGTCATAAAGAGGAGAAATATAAACTTGCTACACAATTGGAAGTTTATTTGTGTTTTTGATGTTTAACCTAACATTTTTTCTAACTGCAGTAGATGATGTCATTATAAGTACAATAAAACTGTTTTATTACTTGTCATTAGATACGTTTTGTTAAATATAGTAAACATATTCTTTTGTATTTTTACCACTTTCATTCATGTAGCCATGAGTTTTCTGTCTGTTTATTAAACAAATATTAAACACAATGAACATTCAATTTAGGTTAGGGTATAATCTATAGTAGATAAAAGCTGTGGGTTAACCCAGTGCTAGGTGTGTCTGCCTATAATGCTTCTAAAATGAATCCGGTACCTAGCTACCCCAGAAAGAATAAATGGGGAGATGTAATTTAGAAGCGCACTAAAAAAGGCTGAGGCAGATTAGAGTAAAATATGTGCAAAGTTTGTGGTTCTATCTTAAAACCTATATGAGTACAATCTTATGTAGAATGTTGTAACTATTCCAATGCTATATCAATTAAAACATATTTATTCTGTATCCATAAAAAAGTATTACTTCACAATATTAAAATATATAACATGGATCCATGTGTGCAATGAGCTCTAAATATATCTATATAAAATGATGTAAAAACAATACAATAAATAAAAGACAATAATGGAAATGATGAACGGACCACGTTAGTGGTATGATTGGCTAGTCCCAAAAGAGAAGTCTGTGATAAAAGTATAATAAATCTGTGTAGAATCCTAAAGTGATGTTGTGCTGCACGTTGATGAATTCGCTATACAAAAATAATATAAATCTGATGCCTTAAAAATGGTGATGAAAGTGCAAAAGTAAAAAGTGAAAAAATAACAAAAAAATTTACAAAAATATCAAGACTCATGAGAAAGACCCATGTTTAGGGCCGAAACGCGTTGACAATATATGGTAAGCCTATTTCTTGATTATTAAAAAGTCCTTAGCATTATTGCACTATTGTACCTTTTTATTTTTAGGTTTCACACTATCACACATAGGAGGATCTCCTTTGAGAAAATCAACATCCTCCGGTAGGATCTCCTATCATCCACTTTTGGAATTACTATCTAAGACATTTTTTACACTTTAAAACTGTGGTATTTTTTTAAATTTTGATATTTTGATATAAATTTTGATATTTTTATATTTTTGTACCTTTTTTGGTTATTTTTTAATTTTTTCACTTTTTACTTTTGCACTTTCATCACCATTTTTAAGGCATCGAATTTATGATATTTTTGTATTGCGAATTCATCAACCTGCGGCACGATATCACTTTAGGATCCTACACGGAATTATTATAGACTTTTATCACAGACTTCTCTTTTGGGACTAGCCAATCATACCATTAACGTGGTCCGTTCGTCATTTCCATTATATTGTCTTTTATTTATTGTATTGTTTTTACATAATTTTATATAGATATATTTAGAGCTCATTGCACACATGGATCCATGTTATATATTTTAATATTGTGAAGTAATACTTTTTTATGGATACAGAATAAATATGTTTTAATTGATATAGCATTGGAATAGTTACAACATTCTACATAAGATTCTACTCATATAGATTTTAAGATAGAACCACGAACTTTGCACATATTTTACTCTAATCTGCCCCAGTCTTTTTTAGTGCGCTTCTAAATTACATCTCACCATATAATCTATAGCAGGGTTCGCCAACCTTTGGGACATCAGGGACCACTAAACTCACAATTTTGAATCCCGTGGACCACTAACATGATTTTTTTTTAAAGGCACAAACCTATATAATGTGTCTGTGTATACACACACAGTATCTCACAAAAGTGAATACACCCCTCACATTTTTGTAACTATTTTATTATAACTTTTCATGTGACAACACTGAAGAAATTACACTTTGCTACAATTTAAAGTAGTGAGTGTACAGGCTGTATAACAGTGTAAATTTGCAGTCCCCTCAAAATAACTCAACACACAGCCATTAATGTCTAAACTGTTGGCAACAGAAGTGAGTACACCCCTAAGTGGAAATGTACAAATTGGGCCCAATTAGCCATACTGGTCACTGGAAGTTCAACATGGCACCTCATGGCAAAGAACTCTCTGAGGTTTTGAAAAAAAGAATTGTTGCTCTATATAAAGATGGCCTTGGCTATAAGAAGATTGCCAAGACCCTGGAACTGAGCTGGGCAAGACCATACAGCGGTTTCACAGGACAGGTTCCACTCAGAACAGGATTTGCCATGGTCAACCAAAGAAGTTGAGTGCACATGCTCAGTGTCATATCCAGAGGTTGTCTTTGGGAAATAGACGTATGAGTGCTACCAGCATTGCTGCAGCGGTTGAAGGGGTGGGGGGTCAGCCTGTCAGTGCTCAGACCATACACTGCACACTGCATCAAATTGGTCTGCATGGCTGTCGTCCCAGAAGGAAGCCTCTTATAAAGATGATGCACAAGAAAGCCTGCAAACAGTTTACTGAAGACAAAGGACATAGATTACTGGGACCATGTCCTGTGGTCCGATGAGACCAAGATAAACTTATTTGGTTTAGATGGTGTCAAGCGTGTGTGGCTGGAACCAGATGAGGAGTACAAAGACAAGTGTATCTTGCTTACAGTCAAGCATGGTGGTGGGAGTGTCATGGTCTGGGCCTGCATGAGTGCTGCCGGCACTAGGGAGCTACAATTCATTTAGGGAACTATGAATGCCAACATGTAGTGTGACATACTGAAGCAGAGCATGATCCCGTCCCTTCGGAGACTGGGCCGCAGGACAGTATTCCAACATGATAACAACCCCAAACACACCTCCAAGATGACCACTGCCTTGCTAAAGAAGCTGAGGGTAAAGGTGATTCACTGGCCAAGCATGTCTCCAGACCTAAACCCTATTGAGCATCTGTGGGGCATCCTCAAATGGAAGGTGGGGGAGCGCAAGGTCTCTAACATCCACCAGCTCCGTGATGTCGTCATGGAGGAGTGGAAGAGGACTCCAGTGGCAACCTGTGAAGATCTGGTGAACTCCATGCCCAAGAGGTTTAAGGCAGTGCTGGAAAATAATGGTGGCCACACACAAAATATTGACACTTTGGGCCCAATTTGGACATTTCCTCTTAGGGGTGTACTCACTTTTGTTGCCAACGGTTTAGACATTAATGGCTGTGTGTTGAGTTATTTTGAGGGGACAGCAAATTTACACTGTTATACAGGCTATACACTCAATACTTTACATTGTAGCAAAGTATCATTTCTCCAGTGTTGTCACATGAAAATATATAATAAAATATTTACAAACATGTATATATATGATATGCGATTTGTAGACTTATTTAAATGTTTCTTTGTGAGTGTGATTTTCAATGTCTGATCGCAATTAAACTTTAAAGAATTTGTATCGTTTAAAAAGATAGATAATCCTTTTATTACCCATTCCCTAGTTTTGCACAACCAACACAGTTATATAAATACACTTTTTACCTCTGTGATTACCTTGTATCTAATCCTCTGCAAACTGCCCCCTTATTTCAGTTCTTTTGACAGACAACCATTTTAGCCAATCAGAGCTGGCTCACCTGAACTCTCCGTGTGTGAACACAGTGTTATCTATATGACACACATGAACTAACACCCTCTAGTGGCGAAAAACTGTCAAAATGCCCTGAGAGAAGAGGCGACCTTCAAGGGCTTAGAAATTAGCATATGAACCTCCTAGGTTTAGCTTTCAACTAAGAATACCAAGAGAACAAAGCAAAATTGGTGATAAAAGTAAATTTGAAAATTGTTTAAAATTACATTCTCTATCTGAATCATGAAAGTTTATTTTGGACTAAACTGTCCCTTTAACTGCTTGCCTGCGCATGACGACAATGGGTCCTCAGGCACTCACAAGCAGCAGTTTACATGATGACCCTTTCTCGTCATGCGCAGGCAAGAGGTTAAGGTTTAATGTGGATTATGATAGCTTTGGTGACTCTATAGTCCCAATTTTATTAAAGACAGAAGGCGAGTTTTTGCTTTCTTTACAGTAAAATTCCCTCAGTAATACATACAAAGAAACAATGTATCGCCCCTTTAACCAATAGGGGCACAGTGTATTAGATATAGAGAGACTCTGATAAATTAACTTCCTCTTTCTTTACTGATCCTGAAGCAGGACCAAGTCTTCACTACTGATTGAGATTCCAAACAAGGGCCAACAAGGCTCCAACATGAACTGGAACAGGACTATCAACTTGAAAGGATTCTTCCAGACATATGCTCTAACAGAGAGCATAATGTAGATCACACTACAAAGAAATAAAAGATTGTGTCCGTCTCTCCTCCAGACTCCACCTACCTGTTTTCTCTTGTTAAGTGTATCCAGTCCACGGATCATCCATTACTTGTGGGATATTCTCCTTCCCAACAGGAAGTTGCAAGAGGATCACCCACAGCAGAGCTGTTATATAGCTCCTCCCCTAACTGCCATACCCAGTCATTCTCTTGCAACTCTCAACATAGCTGAAGGTAGTAAGAGGAAAGTGGTAAAATATAGTTAGTTTTTTCTTCAATCAAAAGTTTATTGTTTTTAAATGGTACCGGAGTGTACTATTTTATCTCAGGCAGCATTTAGAAGAAGAATCAGCCTGCGTTTTTCTATGATCTTAGCAGAAGTAACTAAGATCCACTGCTATTCTCACATATGTCTGAGGAGTGAGGTAACTTCAGAGGGAGAATGGCATGCAGGGTATCCTGCAATAAGGTATGTGCAGTTAAGTTTTTCTAGGGATGGAATTTGCTAGAAAATGCTGCTGATACCGGATTAATGTAAGTAAAAGCCTAAATACAGTGATTTAATAGCGACTAGTATCAGGCATATACTCTGATTAATGTGCAATATAAAACGTTTGCGGGCATGTTTAATCGTTTTTATATATGCTTTGGTGATAAAACTTATTGGGGCCTAGTTTTTTCCACATGGCTGGCTTTATTTTTGCCTAGTTTCCTGAGGCTTTCCACTGTTATAGTATAAAAGTTACAGTTGGTGCAGTTAAAATTACAAACTGTGACATTCAGCTTCCCTCAGCAGTCCCCTGCATGCTATAGGACATCTCTGAAGGGCTCAAAAGGTTTCAAAAGTAGGAACTGTGGCAGTTGTTATGACTGTTTAAAAAACATATTTTTCGTTTTGTTAATCTGTTTTTTGTATTAAGGGGTTAATCATCCATTAGCAAGTGGGTGCAATGCTCTGCTAACTTGTTACATACACTGTAAAAATTCCGTTAGTTTATCTGCCTTTTTTCACTGTTATTTCAAATTTTGTCAAAATTTGTTTCTCTTAAAGGCACAGTAACGGTTTTTTTTTATATTGCTTGTTAACTTGATTTAAAGTGTTTTCCAAGCTTGCTAGTCTCATTGCTAGTCTGTATAAACATGTCTGACATAGAGGAAACTCCTTGTTCATTATGTTTAAAAGCCATGGTGGAACCCCATAGGAGAATGTGTACTAAATGTATTGATTTCACTTTAAACAATAAAGATCAGCTGTTATCTTTAAAAGAATTATCACCAGAGGATTCTGACGAGGGGGAAGTTATGCCGACTAACTCTCCCCACGTGTCAGATCCTTTGACTCCCGCTCAAGGGACTCACGCTAAAATGGCGCCAAGTACATCAAAGACGCCCATAGCGATTACTTTACAAGACATGGCGGTGATCATGGATAATACCCTGTCAGCGGTATTAGCCAGACTGCCTGAATATAGAGGCAAGCGCGATAGCTCTGGGGTTAGACGTAATACAGAGCGCGCGGATGTTTTAAGGCCCATGTCTGATACTGCGTCACAATATGCAGAAGCTGAGGAAGGAGAGCTTCAGTCTGTGGGTGACGTCTCTGACTCGGAGAAACCTGATTCAGATATGTCTACTTTTAAATTTAAGCTTGAGAATCTCCGGGTGTTGCTTGGAGAGGTTTTAGCTGCTCTGAATGACTGTGACACAATTGCAGTGCCAGAGAAATTGTGTAGACTGGATAAATACTATGCAGTGCCGGTGTGTACTGACATTTTTCCTATACCTAAAAGGTTTACAGAAATCATTAATAAGGAGTGGGACAGACCCGGTGTGCCATTTTCCCCCCCTCCTATTTTTAGAAAGATGTTTCCAATAGACGCCACCACACGGGACCTATGGCAGACGGTCCCTAAGGTGGAGGGAGCAGTTTCTACTTTAGCAAAGCGTACCACTATCCCTGTCGAGGACAGTTGTGCTTTTTCAGATCTAATGGATAAAAAATTAGAAGGTTACCTTAAGAAAATGTTTATTCAACAAGGTTTTATCCTGCAGCCCCTTGCATGCATTGCGCCTGTCACTACTGCTGCAGCGTTCTGGTTTGAGTCTCTGGAAGAGGCCTTTCAGACAGCTACTCCATTGACTGAAATACTTGACAAGCTTAGAACACTTAAGCTAGCTAATTCTTTTGTTTCTGATGCCATTGTTCATTTGACTAAACTAACGGCTAAGAATTCTGGATTCGCCATCCAGGTGCGTAGGGCGCTATGGCTTAAATCCTGGTCAGCTGATGTGACTTCAAAGTCTAAATTACTTAACATTCCTTTCAAGGGGCAGACCCTATTCGGGCCTGGTTTGAAGGAAATTATTGCTGACATTACTGGAGGAAAGGGTCACACCCTTCCTCAGGACAGGTCCAAATAAAGGGCCAAACAGTCTAATTTGCGTGCCTTTCGAAACTACAAGGCAAGTGCAGCATCAACTTCCTCTGCTTCAAAACAAGAGGGAACTTTTGCTCAATCCAAGCCGGCCTGGAAATCTAACCAGGCTTGGAACAAAGGCAAGCAGGCCAGAAAGCCTGCTGCTGCCTCTAAAACAGCATGAAGGAACGACCCCCTATCCGGTAACAGATCTAGTAGGGGGCAGACTTTCTCTCTTCGCCCAGGCGTGGGCAAGAGATTTCAGGATCCCTGGGCGTTGGAGATCAAAGCTTCCCCCCCACAAGGGAGATTTCACCTTTCGAGATTATCTGTAAACCAGATAAAGAAAGAGGCATTCTTACGCTGTGTGCAAGACCTCCTAGTAATGGGAGTGATCCATCCAGTTCCACAGACGGAACAGGCACAGGGATTTTATTAAAATCTGTTTGTGGTTCCCAAAAAAAGAGGGAACCTTCAGACCAATTTTGGATCTAAAGATCTTAAACAAGTTCCTCAGAGTTCCATCGTTCAAAATGGAAACTATTCAGACCATCCTATCTATGATCCAGGAGGGTCAGTTCATGACCACAGTGGATTTGAAGGATGCTTACCTTCACATACCGATTCACAAAGACCATTATCGGTTCCTAAGGTATGCCTTTCTAGACAGGCATTACCAGTTTGGGGCTCTTCCCTTCAGGTTAGCTACAGCCCCAAGAATTTTTACAAAGGTTCTGGGATCCCTTCTGGCGGTCCTAAGACCACGGGGCATATCAGTGGCCCCTTATCTAGACGACATCCTGATACAGGCGTCAAATTTCCAAATTGCCAAATCTCATACGCACATAGTATTGGCATTTCTGAGGTCGCATGTGTGGAAAGTGAACGAGGAAAAGAGTTCTCTATCACCCCTCACAAGAGTGTCCTTCCTAAGAACTCTGATAGATTCTGTAGAAATGAAAATTTACCTGACGGAGTCCAGATTATCAAAGCTTCTAAATTCCTGCCGTGTTCTTCATTCCATTCCGTGCCCGTCAGTGGCTCAGTGCATGGAAGTGATCGGCTTAATGGTAGCGGCGATGGACATAGTGCCATTTGCGCGCCTACATCTCAGACCGCTGCAATTATGCGTGCTAAATCAGTGGAATGGGGATTACACAGATTTGTCCCCTCTACTAAATCTGGATCAAGAGACCAGAGATTCTCTTCTCTGGTGGCTATCTCGGGTCCATTTGTCCAAGGGTATGACCTTTCACAGGCCAGATTGGACAATTGTAACAACAGATGCCAGCCTTCTAGGTTGGGGTGCAGTCTGGAATTCCCTGAAGGCTCAGGGATCGTGGACTCAGGAGGAGAAACTCCTCCCAATAAATATTCTGGAGTTAAGAGCAATATTCAATGCTCTTCTAGCTTGGCCTCAGTTAGCAACACTGAGGTTCATCAGATTTCAGTCGGACAACATCACGACTGTGGCTTACATCAATCATCAAGGGGGGACCAGAAGCTCCCTAGCGATGTTAGAAGTATCCAAGATAATTCGCTGGGCGGAGACTCACTCCTGCCACCTATCAGCGATCCATATCCCAGGTGTAGAGAACTGGGAGGCGGATTTTCTAAGTCGTCAGACTTTTCATCCGGGGGAGTGGGAACTCCATCCGGAGGTGTTTGCTCAATTGGTTCATCGTTGGGGCAAACCAGAACTGGATCTCATGGCGTCTCGCCAGAACGCCAAGCTTCCTTGTTACGGATCCAGGTCCAGGGACCCAGAAGCGTTGCTGATAGATGCTCTAGCAGCGCCTTGGTTCTTCAACCTGGCTTATGTGTTTCCACCGTTTACTCTGCTCCCTCGACTGATTGCCAAAATCAAACAGGAGAGAGCATCAGTGATCTTGATAGCGCCTGCGTGGCCACGCAGGACCTGGTATGCAGACCTAGTGGACATGTCATCCTTTCCACCTTGGACTCTGCCTTTGAGACAGGACCTTCTAATACAAGGTCCTTTCAATCATCCAAATCTAATTTCTCTGAGGCTGACTGCCTGGAGATTGAACGCTTGATATTATCAAAGCGTGGCTTCTCAGAGTCAGTCATTGATAGCTTAATACAGGCACGAAAGCCTGTCACCAGGAAAATATACCATAAGATATGGCGCAAATATCTTTATTGGTGTGAATCCAAGAATTACTCATGGGGTAAGTTTCGGATTCCTAGGATATTGTCTTTTCTCCAAGAGGGTTTGGAAAAAGGACTATCAGCTAGTTCTTTAAAGGGACAGATTTCTGCTCTGTCTATTCTTTTGCACAAGCGTCTGGCAGAGGTTCCAGACGTTCAGGCATTTTGTCAGGCTTTGGTTAGAATTAAGCCTGTGTTTAAACCTGTTGCTCCCCCATGGAGCTTAAACTTGGTTCTTAAAGTTCTTCAAGGAGTTCCGTTTGAACCCCTTCATTCCATTGATATCAAACTTTTATCTTGGAAAGTTCTGTTTTTGATGGCTATTTCCTCGGCTCGTAGAGTCTCTGAGTTATCGGCCTTACAATGTGATTCTCCTTATCTGATTTTCCATACAGATAAAGTAGTTCTGCGTACAAAACCTGGGTTTTTACCTAAGGTAGTTTCTAACAGGAATATCAATCAAGAGATTGTTGTTCCATCATTGTGTCCTAATCCTTCTTCAAAGAAGGAACGTATGTAACATAATCTAGACGTAGTCCGTACTTTAAAGTTTTACTTACAAGCGACTAAGGAGTTTCGTCAAACATCTTCCCTGTTTGTCATTTACTCTGGACAGAGGAGAGGTCAAAAGGCTTCGGCAACCTCTCTTTCTTTTTGGCTTTGGAGCATAATACGCTTAGCCTACGAGACTGCTGGACAGCAGCCCCCTGAAAGAATTACAGCTCATTCTACTAGAGCTGTGGCTTCCACCTGGGCCTTTAAAATGAGGCTTCTGTTGAAAAGATTTGCAAAGCGGCGACTTGGTCTTCGCTTCATACCTTTTCAAAATTTTACAAATTTGATACTTTTGCTTCTTCGGAGGCTATTTTTGGGAGAAAGGTTCTACAGGCAGTGGTCCCTTCTGTTTAAGTACCTGCCTTGTCCCTCCCATCATCCGTGTACTTTACCTTTGGTATTGGTATCCCACAAGTAATGGATGATCCGTGGACTGGATACACTTAACAAGAGAAAACATAATTTATGCTTACCTGATAAATTTATTTCTCTTGTAGTGTATCCAGTCCATGGCCCGCCCTGTCCTTTTAAGGCAGGTCTAAATTTTAATTAAACTACAGTCTCCACTGCACCCTATGGTTTCTCCTTTCTTGGCTAGTTTCGGTCGAATGACTGGATATGGCAGTTAGGGGAGGAGCTATATAACAGCTCTGCTGTGGGTGATCCTCTTGCAACTTCCTGTTGGGAAGGAGAATATCCCACAAGTAATGGATGATCCGTGGACTGGATACACTACAAGAGAAATAAATTTATCAGGTAAGCATAAATTATGTGTTTTTTTTGTAACCCCTGGCTAAGCGGTAACCCCAGGCTAAGCGCTCCTCTGGCCAGCTAATTTTTTGGAAAGTCTGTGCTTGCTGTGCCAGGGGAGCGATTAGCCCCGGGCATTTTAGGGTCATTCCCGGGACACGGGACACAGAGCATCAGACCGGGACTGTCCCGGTGAAACCGGGGCGGGTGGCAACCCTAACTGTGCCCCTATTGGTTAGAGGTGTGATACACTGTTTCTTTTCTTTGCATGTATTACTGCTGTAGTTTTACAGTAAAAAAAGTAAAGCAAAATAAGAGCCTCCGGACTTGACATAAAATTGGGATCAGACATTGAAAAGCATATTCACAAAGAAACCTGATCATTAATTCCCCTGCACTGCTGCAGGCCTGATCATGGGTCGCATAGTGGGAGGCACTCCCAAAGCCACATGGGAGTACCAGTGATGTCACCACGAACGTGTGGGGTGACGTCACAGGGGGTAGCAAAAAAATTGGCTCAGCACTAGGGTGTGAAAATGGCTTAGCAGTGAAAAGGTTAATTACATTAAAGGCTATAATAGTTAATAAATGACATGCTCTAATTTGTTAGAGCATGTAGACAATTGACCCTCTGCTACTGTGTTTAACCCTGCCAAGTGGTTAAACACACAGTAGAAGTTCTGCTCGGGACCGCTGCTGATCTGAGTTGTGCTACTAGCACTGCTGATTGGCTCAGTGGCAAGTTCCACTTGGGATGAGCAGTGCTCCACTGGTCCTGTGCAGCACTTTTACTGTGTCTTTAACCTAGGGTTGCCACCCGCCCCGGTTTCACCGGGACAGTCCCGGTCTGAGGCTCTGTGTCCCGTGTCCCAGAACTACCCTCGAATGCCCCGGGCTAAGAGCTCCCCTGGCGCAGCAAGCAGCAGTGAGCAGACTTTACAAAACATTAGCTGGCCAGAGGAGCGCTTGGCCCGGGGTTACAAAAAAAAAACGGGTAGGTGGAGTCTGCAGGAGAGAGTGAGACGGAGATTGGTGTGGGACAGTGGGAGGGGGGAAGAGGGTCGAGGAGGGGAGTCGTCACATCCGGCTGCAGCTGAGAGCGGCAGAGAGAGGCAGGTGTTGGTGCGGTGGCCGTTTCGCAGGCTGTCTGCCTGCGAAACATGGCCAGTTGTTACCTTTGTGGTTCCACCACCTCCCGTCGACTGTAGGTCGGAGGTCCTGTGCAGCAGCAGCAGCCTTCCTAAGCCAACAAGTGCAGAGCAGTGCAGCCACAGAGAAACTGTGAGTAATACTTGGCTGTGTCTGCTGTTTTTTCAAATTGGTATGGTCGTTTTTTTTTTTTTTTGTGGGAGCTTAATTATGTGTAAATATACGGTATATATATATATATATATATATATATATATATATATATATATATATATATATATATATATATATATATGTCAGAAGGGAGATAGGCCACTTATTTATCAATTTCTAACCTGAATACAAAATTAAACTCAGGTTAAATAACCTTGCACGAAGGTAACGTGCAGACCCTTAAAGTTAATTTAAAGACAAAGTTTACCTAAATAAGGTAACTACCAACAAGACAGGGATATCAGCACAGCTTATTTATTGTATACAGGGAGTGCAGAATTATTAGGCAAATGAGTATTTTGACCACATCATCCTCTTTATGCATGTTGTCTTACTCCAAGCTGTATAGGCTCGAAAGCCTACTACCAATTAAGCATATTAGGTGATGTGCATCTCTGTAATGAGAAGGGGTGTGGTCTAATGACATCAACACCCTATATCAGGTGTGCATAATTATTAGGCAACTTCTTTTCCTTTGGCAAAATGGGTCAAAAGAAGGACTTGACAGGCTCAGAAAAGTCAAAAATAGTGAGATATTTTTCAACGGGATGCAACACTCTTAAAATTGCAAAGCTTCTGAAGCGTTATCATCGAACAATCAAGCGTTTCATTCAAAATAGTCAACAGGGTCGCAAGAAGCGTGTGGAAAAACCAAGGCGCAAAATAACTGCCCATGAACTGAGAAAAGTCAAGCGTGCAGCTGCCAAGATGCCACTTGCCACCAGTTTGGCCATATTTCAGAGCTGCAACATCACTGGAGTGCCCAAAAGCACAAGGTGTGCAATACTCAGAGACATGGCCAAGGTAAGAAAGGCTGAAAGACGACCACCACTGAACAAGACACACAAGCTGAAACGTCAAGACTGGGCCAAGAAATATCTCAAGACTGATTTTTCTAAGGTTTTATGGACTGATGAAATGAGAGTGAGTCTTGATGGGCCAGATGGATGGGCCCGTGGCTGGATTGGTAAAGGGCAGAGAGCTCCAGTCCGACTCAGACGCCAGCAAGGTGGAGGTGGAGTACTGGTTTGGGCTGGTATCATCAAATGAGCTTGTGGGGCCTTTTCGGGTTGAGGATGGAGTCAAGCTCAACTTCCAGTCCTACTGCCAGTTTCTGGAAGACACCTTCTTCAAGTAGTGGTACAGGAAGAAGTCTGCATCCTTCAAGAAAAACATGATTTTCATGCAGGACAATGCTCCATCACACGCGTCCAAGTACTCCACAGCGTGGCTGGCAAGAAAGGGTATAAAAGAAGAAAATCTAATGACATGGCCTCCTTGTTCACCTGATCTGAACCCCATTGAGAACCTGTGGTCCATCATCAAATGTGAGATTTACAAGGAGGGAAAACAGTACACCTCTCTGAACAGTGTCTGGGAGGCTGTGGTTGCTGCTGCATGCAATGTTGATGGTGAACAGATCAAAACACTGACAGAATCTATGGATGGCAGGCTTTTGAGTGTCCTTGCAAAGAAAGGTGGCTATATTGGTCACTGATTTGTTTTTGTTTTGTTTTTGAATGTCAGAAATGTATATTTGTGAATGTTGAGATGTTATATTGGTTTCACTGGTAAAAATAAATAATTGAAATGGATATATATTTGTTTTTTGTTAAGTTGCCTAATAATTATGCACAGTAATAGTCACCAGCACACACAGATATCCCCCTAAAATAGCTATAACTAAAAACAAACTAAAAACTACTTCCAAAACTATTCAGCTTTGATATTAATGAGTTTTTTGGGTTCATTGAGAACATGGTTGTTGTTCAATAATAAAATTAATCCTCAAAAATACAACTTGCCTAATAATTCTGCACTCCCTGTATATAAGCAAATTTCACCATCAACTTTGTCTTTATATATATAATATATATATATATATTATATATATATATAATATATATATTATATATATATATAATATATATACAGTATATATATATATAATATATATATATAATATATATATATATATATATATATATATCCTATATAATAAAAGGCCAAGTGTGTTTGTCCGAAGCTGTCATGCGCAGTAGAGACTGCGCGCAAGGACAAACACACCTGGCGTTCCAACTGACAGGGAAACTGACAGGGATATCAGCACAGCATATTTATTGTATATATAAGCACATTTCACCATCAACTTTGTCTTTATATATATAATATATATATATATTATATATATATATAATATATATTATATATAAGATACAGTATATATATATATAATATATATATCCTATATAATAAAAGGCCAAGTGTGTTTGTCCGAAGCTGTCATGCGCAGTAGAGACTGTGCGCAAGGACAAACACACCTGGCGTTCCAACTGACCTGGTGTTGTGTGGTGGAGTGGGCGTGGCCGGGCGGGTGCGGAGTGGGCATGGCCGGGCGGGTGCGACATGGGCGTGACCGGCGGTTGCGACGTGGGCCAGATACCGAGAGACAGAGAGCTCTAAAGAGGGGGGGGGGGGGATAGAGAGAGCAGAAGAGGGGGGATAGAGAGAGGAAGAGAGAGGGGGAGAGAGACAGCAAAAGAGAGAAGGGAGTGAGACAGCAAATGAGAGAGGGGGAGAGAGACAGCAAAAGAGAGGAGGGAGAGTGACAGCAAAAGAGAGGGGGGAGAGAGACAGCAAAAGAGAGGGGGAGAGAGACAGCAAAAGAGAGAGGGGAGAGAGACAGCAAAAGAGAGGGGGGAGAGAGACAGCAAAAGAGAGGGGGGAGAGAGACAGCAAAAGAGAGGAGGGAGAGAGACAGCAAAACAGAGGGGGGAGAGAGACAGCAAAAGAGAGGGGGAGAGAGACAGCAAAAGAGAGGGGGAGAGAGACAGCAAAATAGGGGGAGAGAGCGCAAAAGCGAGTGGGGGGGAGAGAGCGCAAAAAAGAGGGGGAGAGAGACAGCAAAAGAGAGGGGGGAGAGAGACAGCAAAAGAGAGGGGGAGAGAGACAGCAAAAGAGAGGAGGGAGAGAGAAAGCAAAAGAGAAGAGGGACAGAGACAGCAAAAGAGAGGGGGGAGTGAGACAGCAAAAGAGAGGGGGGAGAGAGAGACAGCAAAACAGAGGGGGGAGAGAGACAGCAAAAGAGAGGGGGGAGAGAGACAGCAAAAGAGAGGGGGGAGAGAGCGCAGAAGAGAGGGTGGAGATAGCGCAAAAGAGAGGGGGGAGAGTGCACAAAAGAGAAGGGGAGAGTGCGCAAAAGAGAGGGGGAGAGAGACAGCAAAATAGGGGGAGAGAGCGCAAAAGCGAGTGGGGGGGAGAGAGCGCAAAAAAGAGGGGGAGAGAGACAGCAAAAGAGAGGGGGAGAGAGACAGCAAAAGAGAGGAGGGAGAGAGAAAGCAAAAGAGAAGAGGGACAGAGACAGCAAAAGAGAGGGGGGAGTGAGACAGCAAAAGAGAGGGGGGGAGAGAGAGACAGCAAAACAGAGGGGGGAGAGAGACAGCAAAAGAGAGGGGGAGAGAGCGCAGAAGAGAGGGTGGAGATAGCGCAAAAGAGAGGGGGGGAGTGCACAAAAGAGAGGGGGGGGAGTGCACAAAAGAGAGGGGGAGAGTGCGCAAAAGAGAGGGGGAGAGAGCGCAAAAGAGGGGGGAGAGAGCGCAAAAGTGAAGGGGAGAGAGCGCAAAAGAGAGGGGGAGAGAGCGCAAAAGAGAGGGGGAGAGAGCGCAAGAGAGAGGGGGGAGAGAGCGCAAAAGAAAGGGGGGAGAGAGCGCAAAAGAGTGGGGGAGAGAGCACAAAAAGAGAGGGGGGAGAGCACAAAAGAGAGGGGGTAGAGTGCGCAAAATAGAGGGGGAGAGAGCGCAAAAGAGAGGGGGAGAGAGCACAAAAGATAGGGGGTGAGAGTGCAAAAGAGAGGGGGAGAGAGAGCAAAAGAGAGGGGGAGAGACAGCAAAAGAGAGGAGAGAGAGAGCAAACAAGAGGAGAGAGAGCAAACGAGAGGGGGGAAGAGAGAGAGCAAAAGAGAGGGAGAGAGACAGCAAAAGAGGGGGAGAGAGAGAGCAAAAGAGAGAGAGACAGCAAAAGAGGGGGTGAGAGAGCAAAAGAGAGGGTGAGAGAGAGAGCGCGAAAGAGGGGGGAGAGAGAGAGCGCAAACGAGAGAACACAAAAGAGAGGGGGTTGAGAGAGCGTAAAAGAGAGGGGGAGAGAGAGCGCGAAAGACAGGGGGAGAGAGAGCAAAAGAGAGGGGGAGAGAGACAGCAAAATAGGGGGAGAGAGCGCAAAAGCGAGTGGGGGGGAGAGAGCGCAAAAAAGAGGGGGAGAGAGACAGCAAAAGAGAGGGGGAGAGAGACAGCAAAAGAGAGGAGGGAGAGAGAAAGCAAAAGAGAAGAGGGACAGAGACAGCAAAAGAGAGGGGGGAGTGAGACAGCAAAAGAGAGGGGGGAGAGAGAGACAGCAAAACAGAGGGGGGAGAGAGACAGCAAAAGAGAGGGGGAGAGAGCGCAGAAGAGAGGGTGGAGATAGCGCAAAAGAGAGGGGGGGGAGTGCACAAAAGAGAGGGGGGGAGTGCACAAAAGAGAGGGGGAGAGTGCGCAAAAGAGAGGGGGAGAGCGCAAAAGAGGGGGGAGAGAGCGCAAAAGTGAAGGGGAGAGAGCGCAAAAGAGAGGGGGAGAGAGCGCAAAAGAGAGGGGGAGAGAGCGCAAGAGAGAGGGGGGAGAGAGCGCAAAAGAAAGGGGGGAGAGAGCGCAAAAGAGTGGGGGAGAGAGCACAAAAAGAGAGGGGGGAGAGCACAAAAGAGAGGGGGTAGAGTGCGCAAAATAGAGGGGGAGAGAGCGCAAAAGAGAGGGGGAGAGAGCACAAAAGATAGGGGGTGAGAGTGCAAAAGAGAGGGGGAGAGAGAGCAAAAGAGAGGGGGAGAGACAGCAAAAGAGAGGAGAGAGAGAGCAAACAAGAGGAGAGAGAGCAAACGAGAGGGGGGAAGAGAGAGAGCAAAAGAGAGGGAGAGAGACAGCAAAAGAGGGGGAGAGAGAGAGCAAAAGAGAGAGAGACAGCAAAAGAGGGGGTGAGAGAGCAAAAGAGAGGGTGAGAGAGAGAGCGCGAAAGAGGGGGGAGAGAGAGAGCGCAAACGAGAGAACACAAAAGAGAGGGGGTTGAGAGAGCGTAAAAGAGAGGGGGAGAGAGAGCGCGAAAGACAGGGGGAGAGAGAGCAAAAGAGAGGGGGAGAGAAGGCAAAAGAGAGGGGGGAGAGAGAGCGCAAAAGAGGGGGGGGAGAGCGCAAAAGAGAGGGGGAGAGAGAGAGCTCAAAACAGAGGGGGAGAGAGAGAGCCCAAAAGAGAGGGGGAGAGAGAGAGAGCGCAAAAGCGAGGGGGAGAGAGAGAGCGCAAAAGAGAGGGGGAGAGAGAGAGCGCAAAAGAGAGGGGGAGAGAGAGAGCTCAAAAGAGAGGGGGAGAGAGAGAGCGCAAAAGAGAGGGGGAGAGAGAGAGCTCAAAAGAGAGGGGGAGAGAGAGAGCGCAAAAGAGAGGGGGAGAGAGAGAGCGCAAAAGAGAGGGGGAAAGAGCGCAAAAGAGAGGGGAGAGAGCGCAAAGAGAGGGGGAGAGAGCGCAAAATAGAGGGGGGGAGAGAGCACAAAAGAGAGGGGGGAGAGAGCCCAAAAGAGAGGGGGGGAGAGAGCACAAAAGAGAGGGGGGAGAGCGCAAAAGAGAGGGGGAGAGAGCGCAAAAGAGAGGGGGAGAGAGTGCAAAAGAGAGGGGGAGAGAGCACAAAAGAGAGGGGGAGAGAACATAAAAGAGGGGGGGAGAGAGCGCAAAAGAGAGGGGGAGAGAGAGAGCAAATCCCCAAAGTGTGGCGATATACACAGGCTTACAATATTACCTGGGCCATCTTCTGTTTTTTTCGCCATCTGGAGCTCATCCTACAGAGGAAGCGGGTTAGACGAGGCAAGTCGGCATCGAGTGACGTATCACTCCCTCCCGCGGTGTGTGGGACCGGCAACGTCAGCGTTGAGATCCGGTGAGTGGGAGTGTTGAATCACTACGGACCTGTCTTGCTAACAATCGAGGAGAGTTTGTTGGGCGAATAACAGTACTGCTCCCTCCCGCTGGATGTGGGACCGGGGTTTGAAATTGATTGATCTGGAGATTGAGAGCAGAAAGAGTTGACCGGAGCTACAGGTAACTCACAACAACAATAAAAGTTCTAATACATTGTTTGCATGTTATCTGTGGATACTAATGTATATGTTGCACAAGTGATTACTGAAGAGGTTTGTTTCTTTTGACAAGATAAAGGCATTGTCTCCTATACTAATCTAACATAAAAGAAACCCATGTAGATGTAACACTGTGTTGAAAGTACTAAGACATATCACAGTTGTTTAAAGACTTTGGAGTACATATTAACAATACCGTTTGCCATATTGCACTACTTTGGAACATATGTGTGTCTGTTGCATTTTTGGATAAAAATCCTACCTTTTCCCGTTTTGTTCCTCAAAGTAGTACTGAATTTACAACAATAGGATTTACAGCATTGGAAATAAATCCTTCCTAAATAGGAATACATTATGGCTTATGGTAATATTGAGCAAAGGTGTACCAAATTAGAAAGCTTAATAAAAGGCACTACAACCCAAGACAGCACACAGGGTGATATAGGAAATCTATTCTCAAAGAAAGAAAAAAGTAGCATAAAGGAGTTAAGGCTATGGTGGGAGATTGAATTTTTACAACTGTATATTGATGAAAGTAAAGTGCCAAGAGGCCTCAGGATGAAGAAATACCCTGCAAATGACAGAGAAGATATAGAATTTATGGAAGATTGGAATAACACCTTAACTAAATGCTCCTTGATCCTGATGAATAAACTTCTGAATAAAAAGAGGAAAGAAAGAGAAATAGTACTAGCTGAACTGGCTCAAATTCAAGAGGAATTAGAAGCACATTTGGAAGACACTAGATATGAAGCATATGTCAAACAGTATAATGAAACACTGGAAAAATTGGATAAGGACATTATGGAAAGAAAAATCAGCAAATACCATCGTGACTGTAAACACTATGAATTAAACATAGTATATAATTGGAATGCCAATATTCATAAAAAGAAGAGAAAACCCAGAAGAAATAAAAAAATCAGGGCAGAAAAAAGTCACATTTAATGAAAGTGGGAACAGTACAGAATATTCAACTGATGATACAGATAATACAACAAGTAATTCGGATATTGAATTAACAACTGAGGCAAGTATAGAGGAATATGACCATGCAGAGAGAGAACCAGGAGGGGGAGCTGTAGCAAGTAAAGAAATAGGTACCAGACCAAAGGAGAAATCAAATCGAAAATCCCTATCTGAGCTGGTGATAAGAGACAACATAACCAATACAGGAGCTAAGAACAAAAAATCAGGATTGGATCCAAAAGATGAAGTACCAAGATACCCCAGCAGAGCCAATAGGGGGCCAAAAAACGGAAGGAGTCAGAGGGGCAAAATGTAATAAATCTATCTAGCACAGTCCTCAGTAAAGACCAGCAAAGGATACTTTCTAAAGCAGTGATTTTTAACCTTTTTTTTGCCGTTGCACACTTTTTTACATTAAAAAATCCTGTGGCACACCACAATCCCAAAATGTTAAAAAAAATCACACATTGTAGCCTAATACAGCATATATATATACACATACACACAAACACACACATACTGTATGTATTGTGCTGTTATGCCATGCCTCCTACAAACTACCCCTACACTGGGAGTAAAAAACAAGCAAAGTTTAAAAAATATGTCACACTGTTGTCAGTCTGCCGTGGCACACCTGAGGATCTCTCATGGCACACTAGTGTGCCACGGCACACTGGTTGAAAAACACTGTTCTAAAGGACTCAGTTATGCCCCCTCAAATGACTTTGATCTCTTTGACACTCTGCTAGACCTTAATAAATTTATAAGAAAGATCACATTAAGAAAACATTTTTTTAATGAAGTAAATGCCGTTGTTGATAATGATGATGTTGTTGATGTATCAAATGCAAGTAATGTTGTACTTACAGACCTTGAAAGACTTAGTTTTAAAGAACTGTGTGATATAACTAATTTAGCCACTTCAAACAGTGACAGTGTGAGATTTAATGAAGAAAGTCATATCATCCCTAGGAGCAGGTTAAATATAACTGATAAAACATTTTATCCTTCACAATCTAGGGGAGATACTATTGATCTCTTTCATAGTATAGTAGAACAAGAGATAACTAGATTAAACAACATAGAAACACAGAAACTAAGGCGGTCAGACAATTTAACTAATAAAGAATGGAAAGCTCTGAGAGAATTACAAAGAAATGACAACATAGTAATTTCCAACTCTGACAAAGGGGGTATGGTAGTAGTAGTTGACAGAACGGCCTATGTCAATGAAGCATATAAACAGCTCAGTGATAAAAACACTTATAAAAGACTGACATTTAATCCGACCCTAAAGTTTATCAGTGAGTTGGAAAAATTATTGGTAGAAGGTAAAAAATTGGGAATCCTTAATGATAAGACAGCAGAACATTTGTTAACAAGATTCCCAATTGTTTCAACATTTAAACACATACCTAAAATGCACAAGGACCCCCTCAACCCCCAAGGGAGACCTATAATTTCAACTATAGGTACACTGGGAGAGCGTTTGGGGGAATGGATTGATGGATTTCTCCAGCCAATTGTGAGGAATATGCCTGGATATTTGAGGGACACCAAGCAACTACTTACGGCTAGATTTGGAGTTTGGCGGTAAAAGGGCTGTTAACGCTCCGCGGGTTTTTTTCTGGCCGCACCATAAATTTAACTCTGGTATCGAGAGTTCAAACAAATGCTGCGTTAGGCTCCAAAAAAGGAGCGTAGAGCATTTTTACCGCAAATACAACTCTCGATACCAGAGTTGCTTACGGACGCGGCCGGCCTCAAAAACGTGCTCGTGCACGATTCTCCCATAGGAAACAATGGGGCTGTTTGAGCTGAAAAAAAACCTAACACCTGCAAAAAAGCAGCGTTCAGCTCCTAACGCAGCCCCATTGTTTCCTATGGGGAAACACTTCCTACGTCTGCACCTAACACTCTAACATGTACCCCGAGTCTAAACACCCCAAACCTTACACTTATTAACCCCTAATCTGCCGCCCCCGCTATCGCTGACCCCTGCATTACACTTTTAACCCCTAATCTGCCGCTCCGTAAACCGCCGCCACCTACGTTATCCCTATGTACCCCTAATCTGCTGCCCTAACATCGCCGACCCCTATGTTATATTTATTAACCCCTAATCTGCCCCCCACAACGTCGCCGACACCTACCTACACTTATTAACCCCTAATCTGCCGACCGGACCTGAGCGCTACTATAATAAAGTTATTAACCCCTAATCCGCCTCACTAACCCTATCATAAATAGTATTAACCCCTAATCTGCCCTCCCTAACATCGCCGACACCTACCTTCAATTATTAACCCCTAATCTGCCGACCGGAGCTCACCGCTATTCTAATAAATGTATTAACCCCTAAAGCTAAGTCTAACCCTAACACTAACACCCCCCTAAGTTAAATATAATTTTTATCTAACGAAATAAATTAACTCTTATTAAATAAATGATTCCTATTTAAAGCTAAATACTTACCTGTAAAATAAATCCTAATATAGCTACAATATAAATTACATTTATATTATAGCTATTTTAGGATTAATATTTATTTTACAGGTAACTTTCTATTTATTTTAACCAGGTACAATAGCTATTAAATAGTTAAGAACTATTTAATAGTTACCTAGTTAAAATAATTACAAATTTACCTGTAAAATAAATCCTAACCTAAGTTATAATTAAACCTAACACTACCCTATCAATAAAATAATTAAATAAACTACCTACAATTACCTACAATTAACCTAACACTACACTATCAATAAATTAATTAAACACAATTGCTACAAATAAATACAATTAAATAAACTATCTAAAGTACAAAAAATAAAAAAGAACTAAGTTACAGAAAATAAAAAAATATTTACAAACATAAGAAAAATATTACAACAATTTTAAACTAATTACACCTACTCTAAGCCCCCTAATAAAATAACAAAGACCCCCAAAATAAAAAATTCCCTACCCTATTCTAAAATACAAAAATTACAAGCTCTTTTACCTTACCAGCCCTGAACAGGGCCCTTTGCGGGGCATGCCCCAAGAATTTCAGCTCTTTTGCCTGTAAAAAAAAACATACAATACCCCCCCCCCCAACATTACAACCCACCACCCACATACCCCTAATCTAACCCAAACCCCCCTTAAATAAACCTAACACTAAGCCCCTGATGATCTTCCTACCTTGTCTTCACCATGCCAGGTTCACCGATCCGTCCTGGCTCCAAGATCTTCATCCAACCCAAGCGGGGGTTGGCGATCCATAATCCGGTGCTCCAAAGTCTTCCTCCTATCCGGCAAGAAGAGGACATCCGGACCGGCAAACATCTTCTCCAAGCGGCATCTTCTATGTTCTTCCATCCGATGACGACCGGCTCCATCTTGAAGACCTCCAGCGCGGATCCATCCTCTTCTTCCGACGACTAGACGACGAATGACGGTTCCTTTAAGGGACGTCATCCAAGATGGCGTCCCTCGAATTCCGATTGGCTGATAGGATTCTATCAGCCAATCGGAATTAAGGTAGGAATTTTCTGATTGGCTGATGGAATCAGCCAATCAGAATCAAGTTCAATCCGATTGGCTGATCCAATCAGCCAATCAGATTGAGCTCGCATTGTATTGGCTGATCGGAACAGCCAATAGAATGCGAGCTCAATCTGATTGGCTGATTGGATCAGCCAATCGGATTGAACTTGATTCTGATTGGCTGATTCCATCAGCCAATCAGAAATTTCCTACCTTAATTCCGATTGGCTGATAGAATCCTATCAGCCAATCGGAATTCGAGGGACGCCATCTTGGATGACGTCCCTTAAAGGAACCGTCATTCGTCGTCTAGTCGTCGGAAGAAGAGGATGGATCCGCGCTGGAGGTCTTCAAGATGGAGCCGGTCGTCATCGGATGGAAGAACATAGAAGATGCCGCTTGGAGAAGATGTTTGCCGGTCCGGATGTCCTCTTCTTGCCGGATAGGAGGAAGACTTTGGACCCTCTTCTGGACTTCTTCAGTGGATGTCTAGCCCCCGCTTGGGTTGGATGAAGATCTTGGAGCCAGGACGGATCGGTGAACCTGGCATGGTGAAGACAAGGTAGGAAGATCATCAGGGGCTTAGTGTTAGGTTTATTTAAGGGGGGTTTGGGTTAGATTAGGGGTATGTGGGTGGTGGGTTGTAATGTTGGGGGGGGGGGGTATTGTATGTTTTCTTTTACAGGCAAAAGAGCTGAACTTCTTGGGGCATGCCCCGCAAAGGGCCCTGTTCAGGGCTGGTAAGGTAAAAGAGCTTGTAACTTTTTAAATTTAGAATAGGGTAGGGAATTTTTTATTTTGGGGGTCTTTGTTATTTTATTAGGGGGCTTAGAGTAGGTGTAATTAGTTTAAAATTGTTGTAATATTTTTCTTATGTTTGTAAATATTTTTTTATTTTCTGTAACTTAGTTCTTTTTTATTTTTTGTACTTTAGATAGTTGATTTAATTGTATTTATTTGTAGCAATTGTGTTTAATTAATTTATTGATAGTGTAGTGTTAGGTTAATTGTAGGTAATTGTAGGTAGTTTATTTAATTATTTTATTGATAGGGTAGTGTTAGGTTTAATTATATCTTAGGTTAGGATTTATTTTACAGGTAAATTTGTAATTATTTTAACTAGGTAACTATTAAATAGTTCTTAACTATTTAATAGCTATTGTACCTGGTTAAAATAAATACCAAGTTGCCTGTAAAATAAATATTAATCCTAAAATAGCTATAATATAATTATAATTTATATTGTAGCTATATTAGGATTTATTTTACAGGTAAGTATTTAGCTTTAAATAGGAATCATTTATTTAATAAGAGTTAATTTATTTCTTTAGATAAAAATTATATTTAACTTAGGGGGGTGTTAGTGTTAGGGTTAGACATAGCTTTAGGGGTTAATACATTTATTAGAATAGCGGTGAGCTCCGGTCGGCAGATTAGGGGTTAATAATTGAAGGTAGGTGTCGGCGATGTTAGGGAGGGCAGATTAGGGGTTAATACTATTTATGATAGGGTTAGTGAGGCGGATTAGGGGTTAATAACTTTATTATAGTAGCGCTCAGGTCCGCTCGGCAGATTAGGGGTTAATAAGTGTAGGTAGGTGTCGGCGACGTTGTGGGGGGCAGATTAGGGGTTAATAAATATAACATAGGGGTCGGCGATGTTAGGGGCAGAAGATTAGGGGTACATAGGGATAACGTAGGTGGCGGCGATTTGCGGTCGGAAGATTAGGGGTTAATTATTTTAAGTAGCTTGCGGCGACGTTGTGTGGGGCAAGTTAGGGGTTAATAAATATAATATAGGGGTCGGCGGGGTTAGGGGCAGCAGATTAGGGGTACATAAGTATAACGTAGGTGGCGGTCGGCAGATTAGGGGTTAAAAATTTTAATCGAGTGGCGGCGGTGTGGGGGGAGCTCGGTTTAGGGGTACATAGGTAGTTTATGGGTGTTAGTGTACTTTAGGGTACAGTAGTTAAGAGCTTTATGAACCGGCGTTAGCCAGAAAGCTCTTAACTCCTGCTTTTTTCAGGCGGCTGGAATCTTGTCGTTAGAGCTCTAACGCTCACTGCAGAAACGACTCTAAATACCAGCGTTAGAAAGATCCCATTGAAAAGATAGGCTACGCAAATGGCGTAGGGGGATCTGCGGTATGGAAAAGTCGCGGCTGAAAAGTGAGCGTTAGACCCTTTAATCACTGACTCCAAATACCAGCGGGCGGCCAAAACCAGCGTTAGGAGCCTCTAACGCTGGTTTTGACGGCTACCGCCGAACTCTAAATCTAGGCCTTAGAAAATTAGAGGATTTTGCTTGGAAAGATACTTATCTATTACTTACTATAGATGTGGTGTCCCTCTATTCTTGCATACCCCACCAACAAGGCCTCCTGGCGCTGGAAGAAATCCTAAAGCTGTACACAGAGTATGATATAGTCTTTATTAGTTATCTGATTGATACAGTTAAATTCTTATTGACACACAATTATTTTGTATTTGAAAATAATATTTACTTGCAAAATAGAGGAAACGCAATGGGGGCGAAATTTGCCCCCTCCTATGCGAATATCTATCTTGGATATTTTGAAATTTTCAAAATATTTGGAGAACTAAATGACTACAGGGACAATATTGTATTTTATACGAGATTTATCGATGATGTCCTTGTAGTATGGCAAGATGACATCAAACAGCTTGAAAACTTTGTCAAAATTCTCAATGACAACAGCATGAACCTGAAATTTACATACACTTGGCATAGAGACAGTATCACTTTTCTTGATCTTAAGATCAGAATAGATACTATTAATAATGTCTTATACACAGAAACATATAGAAAAGACATTTCAGGCAACACCATCCTGCGATCAGATTCGCACCATCCTACACATTTAAAAAGAGCTATCCCAAAGGGTCAATTTATGAGGCTGCGCAGAAATTGCAGCAACCTCAGGGATTATAATACCCATGCAGAATAGGCTAATGAAGAGAGGTTACAAAGATAAAGCCCTCACAGAAACTATTGAACTAGTAAGATCAATGGACAGGGCTGAATTATTGACTGATAAACCAAGGGAAAGAGTAGGTGATAATAAACAACTAGTCTTCTCGACGAAATACAGTAACCAGTACCAAAAAATCTGTAAAATTGTAGAGAGATATCTACCCATGCTAAGCAAGGAACCATCACTAACCAACATAACAGCAGAAGGTGTAAGATTTGTGTCAAGACGGGCTAAGACCATAGGCAACTATGTAAAAAGAAATTTTTCAAAAAGTAAACAAGAATCTACACGAAATTGGTTAACTAAAAAGAATGGGACCTTTAAATGCGGTGTGAGACCTTGCAAAAGTTGTCACCATGTTAAAATGGGAGACATCTTTCACTCCAATATAACTAAAAATGAATTTAGAATATTTCAGCATTTAACATGTACATCGAAGTATGTAGTATATCTTATCTCTTGCAAATTGTGTGGATGCCAATATACAGGCAGAACTATCAGACCCTTAAAAGACCGTTTTCGAGAGCATTTGCTTTCTTTAGAGTCTTTTGAACCGAAGACACCAGTGGCTGAGCATTTCTCAAGACATAGACCAGGCCACACATTTGATGAAGACTCATTCAAATATGTCCTGTCACTTTTTGAATTTCAAGCAATTGATTGTGTCACAAAACAAATCACAGGAGGTGATAGACTAGCATATCTAAACAAAAAGGAAGCCTTTTGGATACATAAACTCCAAACAGGCTTTCCAAAGGGTATGAACAAAATATGGGATTTGAAGTTATTCATAGGGTAAACCAAATTATAATGTAAAGTATTAAACATGAACCATAACATCTAGTATGAAACTAAGGAATACAACAAACAATAAAAACAAATAAATAAAAAATAAACATAAATAAAAAACTAAAAATTAAATAACAAAAATCAAATTAATAGGTTAAAAGCTATTATAAAATTATGTATCCATTATAATATCTTGGAGCCATATAAATTGGTGACACACTAAGCCTCCTTACTTTATCCATGAAATTTATCTAATATTCCATACCATTTCCCTTCATGCAGCTACTTATAAAAACCTAACATAACCACAATAGTGAGAAAAATAAACATTTATAGATCCAACACTTTTTTGATCTAATATGTTAATTATGTTAGTAATTCCTTAAAAATTAGGAAAAAAATCTTTGAGATGATATAGATGTTCTGTGTAAATGTCTATAATATTGAGTATTTAAATCTTTGTTGTTTTTTAAAAAAAAAGTATATATGTGTATCATACATTGTTATCAATGCAGTATAGGAAGGTTAGTCAAACTTCTAACAGCATTGTAAAGGGTTAAATTTGAGAGGTTTAAATAATCACAGGGAGAGCAGCTGTTTATCCCTGATGAAGTGCTTGTTTTAAAGCAGGAAACGTGTCGGATGCAGCACCTGTGTGCTGAGGTTGTATGAAAATAACAATGTGTGCCTTCTAAAGATTGGAGTTTTTTAATCAAGTTATAATAAATTTTTCTGAATTTTGCTAAATCTAATATTGGTACAGCCTGCAATTTCTTTCCTTTTCTTTTTTATGGACTGACTTATAATGGCAGCTATATAGGACAAATACTGGTTGAGATGTGTAACCCCAGTTAGTAAGAGTAAATGAGAGTGCAAGAATTAAACAGCGCCTATATATCCACTATAGCATAACATATGTATAATAATATAGATGAAAAATAATAAACAAGACAGTTCATGTAAGTCCTTAAAGTGTATTTAGTCCGTGGTGGATCTCCAACATACAGTTGATAAGAAAAAATAGATGGTATTTAATACCCTTACCAGATATTACCCCAATCTAATGAGGTAAGTATGCCGCACTGGGGGTATGTGTAGATAGTTTGATCTCCTCCTTGTATCCAAATGAGATGGCTATTCCAGTTTCGTTAGCCTCCTGGAGTATATAGGGATGTGCCTCTGATGGTAAAGGTATCCCTTGAGCTTCCTGTGTAGATTAGTGGTTAGCCTCTTGGAGTACTTCGCTGTCTCGGTATAAACTTTCTCCGGCGTAAGGATACCCAGGGAGACAAGAAAGAATATATAGTGTAACACAGTTTTATTTACAGCAAAGTAAAGAAATGCAATTCACATAGCACTCACATTTATCATCCTCAAACAAAATGAGGTATGTATATAGCATATAGGACCTTAATTGGTCCCTCCACGAGTGGGTGTCAGTTAGAATTCCCCAATCTTTGTTGAAGGCTCCATAAAGAAGCTCCACACAGCTGTTACTTAATCCAAAAGGAGGATTGTGCAGTACAAAGTTATTTGTATTTTAAAATAGCACTAGAAGTCTAGCTAAAAGGAGGTACAATAATGTCTAAAAACAAGTAAACAATGAACAGTTAAAATATATAATAAAAGAGTTGTTCCCTGACGCGTTTCAAAGGTTACTTTCAATAGTTCCTTCTTCTTCAGAGGGGTGTGTATATTGCTGAGCCGTAATCGCCACTTTTGTACGCTTCGGGCGTCGGTACGCCCTCTGCGTATAGTTGGTCATACGTTCCAGCGTGTCATGACGTAATTCGTACAATTGTTTAAGCACAACGTAGGTGCTGTGGTGTTTTGAGATAATTGGATACGTTATGTGTCCTTTGGCCTGACGTAGTTGTATGCTGATTTGTTAGATTCAACTAAGGCTTCTGGCATATGTAGTTTTTTAGTTTACCCCAACTCACATATTACAGGTATCGTTAGAAATCTAGCTAGGAGTTGGTGTAACAAAGTCTAAAATACAGTACATTTTTAAACGTTTAACCCCTTAACGACTGAGGACGTGCAGGGTACGTCCTCAGAAAAAAGGCAGTTAACGCCTGAGAACGTACCCTGCACGTCCTCAGTGTGGAAAGCAGCTGGAAGCGATCCTGATCACTTCCAGCTGTTTTCCGGTTATTGCAGGATGCCTCGATATTGAGGCATCCTGCAATAACATTTTTTACCCCTCCGGTGCAGAGAGAGCCACTCTGTGGCCCTCTCTGCACCGGACATCGATGGCCGCATTCGTTGGTGGGTGGGAGCTGAAGTGGGAGGTGGGTGGGCGGCCATCGATGGCTTCTTGGTCAGAGAGGGGGGCGGGATCGGGGGCGGTATCGCCGGGGGCGCGCACGGGCGCGCGCGCGTGCACAGGGGGTGGTGGGCGGGCGCGTGCACGGGGAGGGAGCGGGTGGGAACCACTTACACTACAGAAAGGTTTTTTTTTATTATGGGGAGAAAGGAGGGATAAAATCCCTGATTAAAGTAATCTAAGGGATCTGGGAGGGGGTGGGGGATTAGTCTTGGGGGGGGGGGAAGCTACACTGCAGAAAAAACAAAAATAAAAAAAAATAAAGACATTTTTACATGCAAACTGGGTACTGGCAGACAGCTGCCAGTACCCAAGATGGCCCCCAATAAGGCAGAGGGGGAGGGTTAGAGAGCTGTATTGGGGGGGATCAGGGAGGTTGGGGGCTAAGGGGGGAATCTTACACAGCAGCATATGTAAATATGCTATCTATAAAAAAAGGATACCTTTTATTTTAGTACTGGCAGACTTTCTGCCAGTACTTAAGATGGCGGGGACAATTTTTGGGGTGGGGGAGGAAAGAGAGCTCTTTGGGAGGGATCAGGGGGTCTGATGTGTCAGGTGGGAAGCTGATCTCTACACTAAAGCTAAAATTAACCCTGCAAACTCCATACAAGCTACCTAATTAACCCCTTCATTGCTGGGCATAATTCACGTGTTGTGCGCAGTGGCATTTAGCGGCCTTCTAATTACCAAAAAGCAACACCAAATCCATATATGTCTGCTATTTTTGAACAAAGGAGACCCCAGAGAAGCATTTACAACCATTTGTGCCATAATTGCACAAAATGTTTGTAAATGATTTCAGTGAGAAATCTAAAATTTTGAAAAATTTAACGTTTTTCTTTATTTGATCGCATTTGGCGGTGAAATGGTGGCATGAAATATACCAAAATGGGCGTAGATCAATACTTTGGGTTGTCTACTACACTACACTAAAGCTAAAATTACCCCAAAAAGCTCCCTACATGCTCCCTTATTAATCCCTTCCCTGCTGTGCATAATACACGCATGGTGCGCAGTGGCATTTAGCGGCCTTCTAATTACCAAAAAGCAACGTCAAAGCCATATATGTCTGCTATTTCTGAGCAAAGGGGATTCCAGAGAAAAATTTACAACCATTTATGCCATAATTGCACAAGCTGTTTGTAAATAATTTCAGTGAGAATCCTAAAGTTTGTGAAACAATTTGTGAAAAAGTGAACAATTTTTTTATTTGATCGCATTTGGTGGTGAAATGGTGGCATGAAATATACCAAAATGGGCCTAGATCAATACTTTGGGATGTCTTCTAAAAAAAAATATATACATGTCAAGGGATATTCAGGTATTCCTGACAGATATCAGGGTTCCAATGTAACTAGCGCTCATTTTGAAAAAAAGTGGTTTGGAAATAGCAAAGTGCTACTTATATTTATTGCCCTATAACTTGCAAAAAAAAGCAAAGAACGTGTAAACATTGGGTATTTCTAAACTCTGGACAAAATTTAGAAATTATTTAGCATGGGTGTTTTTTGGTGGTTGTAGATGTGTAACAGATTTTGGGGGACAAAGTTAGAAAAAGTGTGTTTTTTTCCATTTTTTCCTCATATTTTATATATTTTTTTAAAGTAAATGATAAGATATGATGAAAATAATGGTATCTTTAGAAAGTCCATTTAATGGCGAGAAAAATGGTATATAATATGTGTGGGTACAGTAAAAGAGTAAGAGGAAAATTACAGCTAAACACAAACACTGCAAAAATGTAAAAATAGCCTTGGTCCCAAATGGACAGAAAATGGAAAAGTGCTGTGGTCATTAAGGGGTTAAAGTGTATAATATAGAATCAATGTTACCTTTAAAAATTCTTAGGTAGTATAATTACAAATTATTAGAAATTGTATATTATTAATAACAATTACTTTATAATATTATAATAATATCTATAATGTAATCTATACAATTTCTAATAATTTGTATGCCCTTACATACTGCATTCCGGTGTATAAAGAACATAATATATGCTCTATATTCCCAGCAATGACTAACAATCAGGTTAGGTTTAATGGTACGGAAAAGTACAAAAAGCTCTAGACAAATAACAATGATCTACTATTATTATCTACAAGGTCCAAATATATAAAACACATATCATAATATCAAGTTTATTACCACACAATATAGAATATGTCTATACTAATCGCGAAACACCACATTACAAATTGTAATTATACTACCTAAGAATTTTTAAAGGGAACATCGATTCTATATTATACACTTTAAACGTTTAAAAATGTACTGTATTTTAGACTTTGTTACACCAACTCCTAGCTAGATTTCTAACGATACCTGTAATATGTGAGTTGGGGTAAACTAAAAAACTACATATTCCAGAAGCCTTAGTTGAATCTAACAAATCAGCATACAACTACGTCAGGCCAAAGGACACATAACGTATCCAATTATCTCAAAACACCACAGCACCTACGTTGTGCTAAAACAATTGTACGAATTACGTCATGACACGCTGGCACGTATGACCAACTATACGCAGAGGACGTGCCGCCGCCCGAAGCGTACAAAAGTGGCGATTACGGCTCAGCAATATACACACCCCTCTGAAGAAGAAGGAACTATTGAAAGTAACCTTTGAAACGCGTCAGGGAACAACTCTTTTATTATATATTTTAACTGTTCATTGTTTACTTGTTTTTAGACATTATTGTACCTCCTTTTAGCTAGACTTCTAGCTCTATTTTAAAATACGAATAACTTTGTACTGCACAATCCTCCTTTGGGATTAAGTAACAGCTGTGTGGAGCTTCTTTACGGAGCCTTCAACAAAGATTGGGGAATTCTAACTGACACCCACTCGTGGAGGGACCTGATAAGGTCCTATATGCTATATACATACCTCATTTTGTTTGAGGATGATAAATGTGAGTGCTATGTGAATTGCATTTCTTTACTTTGCTGTAAATAAAACTGTGTTACACTATATATTCTTTCTTGTCTCCCTGGGTATCCTTACGCCGGAGAAAGTTTTTACCGAGACAGCGAAGTACTCCAAGAGGCTAACCACTAATCTACACAGGAAGCTCAAGGGATACCTTTACCATCAGAGGCACATCCCTACATACTCCAGGAGGCTAACGAAACTGGAATAGCCATCTCATTTGGATACAAGGAGGAGATCAAAGTATCTACACATACCCCCAGTGCGGCATACTTACCTCATTAGATTGGGGTAATATCTGGTAAGGGTATTAAATACCATCTATTATTTCATATCAACTGTATGTTGGAGATCCACCACGGACTAAATACACTTTAAGGACTTACATGAACTGTCTTGTTTATTATTTTTCATCTATATTATTATACATATCTTATGCTATAGTGGATATATAGGCGCTGTTTAATTCTTGTACTCTCATATATATATATATATATATATATATATGTATATGTGTGTGTATATATATATATATACTAGTCCTAAAGCCCGTTCACACGGGCCATTTTTTGCAGTACAGTGGTCCCACCCCTTGCCTTCTCTTTCTCCCACTCTCTTTTGGTTTCTCTCTCTCCCCCCTCTCATTTGCGCTCTCTCTCCCCCTCTCTTTTAAGCTCTCTCTCTCCCCCCTCTCTTTTGCGCTTTCTCTTTCCCCCCTCTCTTTTGCACTCTCTCCCCATCTCCCCTCTCTTTCTATGTCCTCTCTCTCTCTCTCTCTCCCCTCTCAACCTCTCTCTCTCTCTCTCCCCCTCTCTCTCTCCTATCTCTCTCTCCTCTCTCTCTCTCTCTCCCCTCTATCTCTCTCTCCTCTCTCTCTCTCTATCTCCCCCTCTCTGTCTCTCTCTCTCTCCCCCTCTCTCTCTACCATCTCTCTCTCCCCTCTCTCTCTATCTCCCCCTCTCTCTTTCTCTCTCCCCTCTCTCTCTCCCCTCTTTCTCTCTTTCTTCTCTCTCTCCCCCCTTTCTCTCTCCTCTCTCTCTCTCTCTCCATCCACATCTCCCCCTTCTCTCTCTCTCTTCTCTCTCTCTCTCTCTCTCTCCCCCCCTCTCTCTCTCTCTCTCCTCTCTCTTTCTCCCCTCTCTGTCTCTATCACCCCCCTCTGTCTCTCTCTCTCTCCCTTCTCTCTCTCTCCCCTCTCTCTCCCTCCCCCCCTCTCTTTCTCTCTCCCCTCTTTCTCTCCCTTCTCTCTCTCTCTCCACATCTCCCCTCTCTCTCTCCCCCTCTTGCTCTCCCCCTCTCTCTCTCCCCTCTCTTTCTCTCTCCTTTCTCTCCTCTCTCTTCTCTCTCTTCTCTCTCTCTCCCCCTCTCTCTTTCTCTCTCCCCTCTCTCTCTCTCTCTCTCCACATCTCCCCCCTCTCTCTCCCCTCTCTCTATCTCCCCTCTTGATCTCTCTCTCCCCTCTCTCTTTCTCCCCTCTTGATCTCTCTCTCCTCTCTTGATCTCTCTCTCCTCTCTCTCCCCTCTTTTGAGCTGTTTGAGCTCTCTGCAGGGACTTTCACGGCCCGCCCTTGGCCCCACCCCCTTTGAGCACCTTCACACTAGGCTCCGCCCCTTCACGATGGGGCCCGCCCCCTCACGGGCCTTCACGGTCGGCCATGCCCCTTCACGGTCGGCCACGCCCACTTCTGCTCACGGCAGTCTGCAGATCAGGTAGGGATTTAAGGTCAGGTGTGTTTGTCCTGTGCTGTCTCTACTGCGCATGACAGCTTCGGACAAACACACTTGGCCTTTTATAGTATAGGATATATATATATATATATATATATATATATATATATATATATATATATATATATATATATATTGTGCATTGGAAACATTGTGCTCCTTAGATTTAATTCTACTGGTCATAGAGGAAGTTACTTCCATTTTAGGTAAAGTTAAAGTTGAAATTCAGACCTTTGAAAATACATATCAGGCTACACTTACTAGTGACACACAAGAAAACTGGTTATCTAAAATTAAAACACAAATAGATAAATACCAGACAGATTTAATAACCTTTAAAAATAGGAAAGTAGAAACAGTAAATCAGGACTACAAACAAGGGAAAGTCTATAAATGGTTGACTACAACACCAGACATTAGAACCAGAAGGAAACAGAGAAATAGACGTGTCCACTTTGATACTGTGGACACTAGTGGGGGGGGAGTCTTCGGACACTGACAGAAACCCTGGCAATACTTCTCTGACTCCACCTGGATCATATAGACCCCTTAACCATTTTTCCACGCATACATCCAGAGAACACTCTACACCTAACCATCATTTTTTAGGGGTTACCACCCGCTCCCGGGGAGGGGGCGGCATTATAGACCCCATATTAGGCGGGCGGGGTATAAGACATCGACCACCAAGACGCCCACGACAGAGGACATAGTAATAAATTTAAGTACACACTGTTTATCAGACAGTGAACGTAAAGTTCTGAACCGGGGCTTATCTTTCGTGCCCAGCACAGCCCTTTCTGAGTTTGATTTAAAATTGGACCTGTATAAGTTGAACAAATCACTCAAGATAAGAGAGTTTTTTCAAAACTCCACATCCAGTCCAACCAAGACACAGGTAGAACTTCAATGTAAAAATCCCAGCTCTTTTGAACCAACTAATAGCAGTCCGAGTACCAAAACTTTTATGAGGCTGGTTACACAGGACCTTGAAACAGCTAGACAACAGTCCCTTTGGACACATAATATGTCCAGGGAGGAAAGACAGGCGATTAAGACCCTGCAGGACGACCGAAGTATAGTCATTAGGCCCGCCGATAAGGGCGGAGCCATAGTGATACTCAACTATGGGGATTATCGCACTGACATCCTAACCCAACTGACAGACACACACACTTACTCTATACTACCTAATGATCCCACTTCCAGATTCAAACTTCAACTGGATACTTTGATCCAGATGGGCTTTGAACAAGGTTGGCTATCTGAACATATCCGTGATTTCTGTACTACCACTTATCCTAAAATACCTATCTTGTACTCAATCCCGAAGATACACAAAACTCTTGATAATCCACCTGGCCGTCCGATTGTGTCAGCAAGGGACTCCCTGACACAGCCGGTGGCACAACTGGTAGACATACTATTACAACCTGTTGTCAGGGAAGTGAGATCATACATTATGGATACAGGGGATTTTATACGTAAAACACGGACTGTTGACGTCCAACCTGACGACCTGCTGGTCTGTTTGGACGTCAACAGTCTGTATACTATTATCCCACATACTGAAGGTCTTAAATCAGTCGAGGAACATATTACCAATAACCCTCTATATGAGGGTCCACCAATTGAATTTTTCCTCTCTTTGATAGAATTCTGTTTATACAAGAATTACTTCAGATTCGAGAATAAATTCTACTTACAAACAGCTGGCATAGCCATGGGTTCCTCCATGGCCCCCGCGTACGCCAACCTGTACATGTCTCATTTCGAAAATCTGTTTCTATGGAACACCGACAATCCAGCGGTAGTATGTTATTACAGATATATTGATGACATCTTCATGGTATGGCGGGGGACCATGGAGGAACTACAGGGTTGGTTTGAAGTATTTAATACGGCCACAAGTAATGTCAGATTTAAAATGACTGTTGACAGACAATCTGTTAACTTTCTTGATTTGACAGTTTTTAAAAAAACACATCAATTGGCTACGACCCTTTTTCACAAACAAACCGATAGGAACTCTATCTTGAGCGCTGACAGCTGTCATCCTCCTGCCCTCTTAAAGGGCATAGTCAGATCTCAATTTGTGAGAACCATGAGAAATAATTCAGAAACACAAATGGGGGTCTCCCAATTGGCAGGAGTAGGAGAAAGATTCCGTGAGCGGGGATACAAACCTTCCATTATCCATGAAAATATAAGTATAGCATCTTTACTCACTCAAGAACAACTCATCAAACCTACACCCAAGAAGGACACGAGTAATAAACTTATCATGACCACTACGTTTACACCAACTACCAAGAATACAGGACGTATCTTACATCAACATTGGCCTATTATGACATCAGACCCGAAGTTAACATTTACCAGACAGGTACAACCAATGGTGGGATTCAAGAGGGGTGTGAACCTCAAAGACCTCTTGATGCGCACAGACCAAAGAGCTAGCTACACCACAGGGACTAAAATAAATATCAAAGGATCATATAAGTGTTTGGGCTGCACGACGTGCAATGGTTTGGTCAGCACCAAAACCTTTCAGCACCCACACACTAATAGAAGATACGTGATCAAGCATTCAATCACGTGCACTACCACATACGTGGTGTACCTTCTCTTTTGTCCCTGTTCTAGTTTCTATGTGGGTAAAACCACAGGCACGTTGCGGGAACGTATGGCGAATCATAGGCACGCGATCAGATCGGCACTTAAACAGGGGGACTCTGACCAACCAGTTGCACGTCATTGTGCTAAACAAGGCCATCCGGTATCTTCAATCAGATACGTCCTCATTGACCATATACCCCCACTTGACCGGGGAGGGGATAGGAGCAAGATACTACTCAAAAGGGAAGCCCAATGGATTTTTAAGTTGGGGACTATCCATCCAGGCGGTTTAAACACCACCCCAGATTTTAAAAACCTTGTTTAAGTGTATAGGATCGTGCTACATACTTGGGGTATAACCTGGGGTCATTGTGGCTACGTGTAGCCCCCAACCCCACGGCCCTTCTGAGGGGTGTGGGGTGGGGACTTACGACACACCAGGGTGGAGGGATGTATCCCCCATCCCTGTTTGTGGAAGCCTGGTCCCTAAGGTGAAGTTACTCAATCTCGCACCTTACACCTTTTGTTTGGGACCTATACCAACCTAGCCACATAACATCTAGAAGAACTGTCCTTATGTGTCCACAAGGAGTCATCTACATTTTGGACATTATTATCAGAAATATTGAAGTGTCATAACATTTTAATCTCTCAATAGTGCCTTGATATATGTACATATACCATATAATGTATATTTTTCACCTTTGGGGCACCTTACTACATATGGGAACTGAGGCACAGCTATGATGGTCACGACTCAGTATTTTGCGTCTTGTCCTAATATACTAAATGTGGAATCTTTGGAGATTCAACTATTGCATCTAGTAAATTTGTAACAGTGGGTTATATATCTGAGGAGTACAGATGTACGTTTAATCAGGCTTAAGTTGACTTCTATTATTACGAATTTTTCGCAGAATAGTTAATGTACATCTCTTACATACACATAGTTACATTTAGGGCAATATGTAACAGCACAAGGTTACAGCACGCTCTTTTGGATACACTGCTTGTATAAAGTATGTATACTTTGCAGTAGGCAATGCGCATGGCTATACGGTTTGATAATAAGTCTGAGCAAGCACTGCCACCTTGTAAGTTTATTATTTTTTTTGCTTATGTATATATTCAGTTTTTTGTTTTAATGTACCTATATACACATCACAATGCACATGACACTGAATATTGCTAAAACTTTAGTAGTCAGACATGTCAGTGTACATATTGGTTGCACGAGTGATATTTTCTCACTTATTCACTTACAGATGTCTCGTAACCATAGTTACGGCTACGATGACGATCTAGATACACCGGAATCTGATATGTAAAGACCACTGGCAAACATTTTTGTTTATTGATACTATTTTTGATTGCCTCTTTGACAAGTTGAGGGCACACCACTATGTATTATTTATTGTTAAACAAAATAATGTTAATATGTTTTCATCATGTCGTGAAACCGGAAGTGATATCACTTCCGGTTGACATGATCACGGTGGAACGCAAGATGCGTTCCACACTCGATTTTGGTGCACTTTTGAAAGCAAATTTGTTTGGTGAGACACTGTTTTGATATACTATATATTGTGTGACATTTGATTGCTTGTTTATGCTGATGAAGGGGTTGTGAACCCCGAAAACGTTCCATTAAAAGAACCTGTTTTGAAAAGACCTGAGAGTGCAGTTACTTGGATGATTATATATATATATATATATATATATATGTGTATATGTGTGTGTATATATATATATATACTAGTCCTAAAGCCCGTTCACACGGGCCATTTTTTGCAGTACAGTGGTCCCACCCCTTGCCTTCTCTTTCTCCCACTCTCTTTTGGTTTCTCTCTCTCCCCCCTCTCATTTGCGCTCTCTCTCCCCCTCTCTTTTAAGCTCTCTCTCTCCCCCCTCTCTTTTGCGCTTTCTCTTTCCCCCCTCTCTTTTGCACTCTCTCCCCATCTCCCCTCTCTTTCTATGTCCTCTCTCTCTCTCTCTCTCCCCTCTCTCTCTCCATCTCCCTCTCTCTCTCTCTCCATCTCCCCTCTCTCTTTCTCTCTCTCCCCTCTCTCTTTCTCTCTCTCCCCTCTCTCTCTCTCCATCTCCCCTCTCTCTCTCTCCATCTCCCCTATCTCTCTCTCTCCCCCCCCCCTCTCTCTCCCCCCTCTCTCTCTCCCCCCTCTCTCTCTCTCTCCCCCCCCTCTCTCTCTATCTCTCCCCTCTCTCTCTCCCCTCTCTCTCTCCCCTCTCTCTCTCCCCTCTCTCTCAATCCCCTCTCTATCTCCCCTCTCTCTCCCCCTCTCTCTCTCCCCTCTCTCTCTCCCCTCTCTCTTTCTCTCTCCTTATCTCTCCCCTCTCTCTCTCCCCTCTCTCTTTATCTCTCTCTCCCCTCTCTCTCTCTTCCCTCTCTCTCCCCTCTCTCTCTCTCTCTCTCTCTCCTCTCTCTCCCCCCTCTCTCTCTCCCTTCTATCTTTCTCTATCTCCCCTCTCTCTCCCCCTCTCTCTCTCTCCCCTCTCTCAACCTCTCTCTCCCCTCTTTCTATCTCCCCTCTCTCTCTCCTCTCATGTCTCTCTCTCTCTCCCCTCTCTCTCTCACCTCTCTCAACCTCTCTCTCTCTCTCTCCCCTCTCTCTCTCCTATCTCTCTCTCCTCTCTCTCTCTCTCTCCCCTCTATCTCTCTCTCCTCTCTCTCTCTCTATCTCCCCTCTCTGTCTCTCTCTCTCTCCCCCTCTCTCTCTACCATCTCTCTCTCCCCTCTCTCTCTATCTCCCCCTCTCTCTTTCTCTCTCCCCTCTCTCTCTCCCCTCTTTCTCTCTTTCTTCTCTCTCTCCCCCCTTTCTCTCTCCTCTCTCTCTCTCTCCATCCACATCTCCCCTCTTTCTCTCTCTTCTCTCTCTCTCTCTCTCTCCCCCCTCTCTCTCTCTCTCTCCTCTCTCTTTCTCCCCTCTCTGTCTCTATCACCCCCCTCTGTCTCTCTCTCTCTCCCTTCTCTCTCTCTCCCCTCTCTCTCCCTCCCCCCTCTCTTTCTCTCTCCCCTCTTTCTCTCCCTTCTCTCTCTCTCTCCACATCTCCCCTCTCTCTCTCCCCTCTTGCTCTCCCCTCTCTCTCTCCCCTCTCTTTCTCTCTCCTTTCTCTCCTCTCTCTTCTCTCTCTTCTCTCTCTCTCCCCCTCTCTCTTTCTCTCTCCCCTCTCTCTCTCTCTCTCTCCACATCTCCCCCCTCTCTCTCCCCTCTCTCTATCTCCCCTCTTGATCTCTCTCTCCCCTCTCTCTTTCTCCCCTCTTGATCTCTCTCTCCTCTCTTGATCTCTCTCTCCTCTCTCTCCCCTCTTTTGAGCTGTTTGAGCTCTCTGCAGGGACTTTCACGGCCCGCCCTTGGCCCCACCCCCTTTGAGCACCTTCACACTAGGCTCCGCCCCTTCACGGTGGGGCCCGCCCCCTCACGGGCCTTCACGGTCGGCCATGCCCCTTCACGGTCGGCCACGCCCACTTCTGCTCACGGCAGTCTGCAGATCAGGTAGGGATTTAAGGTCAGGTGTGTTTGTCCTGTGCTGTCTCTACTGCGCATGACAGCTTCGGACAAACACACTTGGCCTTTTATAGTATAGGATATATATATATATATATATATATATATATATTGTGCATTGGAAACATTGTATATTAAGAATTTCTGGGGAAAAGCAAGCGGGGATACTTGCCTAGATGTACTAATTTCCTATGCAAGTATTCACATCTCTCTCCCCTCTCTCTCCCTCCCCCCCTCTCTTTCTCTCTCCCCTCTTTCTCTCCCTTCTCTCTCTCTCTCTCTCTCTCTCTCTCTCCACATCTCCCCTCTCTCTCTCCCCTTTCGCTCTCCCCTCTCTCTCTCCCCTCTCTCTCTCTCCTTTCTCTCCTCTCTCTCTCTCTTCTATCTCTCTCTCTCCCCCTCTCTCTTTCTCTCTCCCCTCTCTCTCTCCACATCTCCCCCCCTCTCTCTCCCCCTCTCTCTATCTCCCCTCTTGATCTCTCTCTCCTCTCTCTCCCCTCTCTTGAGCTGTTTGAGCTCTCTCCAGGGCCTTTCACAGCCCGCCCTTGGCCACACCCCCTTCGCGCACCTTCACACTAGGCTCCGCCCCCTTCACGGTGGGGTCCGCCCCCTCACGGGCCTTCACGGTCGACCACGCCCCTTCACGGTCGGCCACGCCCACTTCTACTCGCGGCACTCTGCAGATCAGGTAGGGATTTAAGGTCAGGTGTGTTTGTCCTGTGCTGTCTCTACTGCGCATGACAGCTTCGGACAAACACACTTGGCCTTTTATAGTATAGGCGATATATATATATATATATATATATATATATATATATATATATATAAGAACAAAAGAGAACTTGCACTCACTGGACTTTTGTCAAAATACTTTTTACTTAGCAAAGAAAATTAGTGACGTTTTGAGGACAGTGTGTCCCCTTCCTCAGACAGTGATTGCATCAAACAATAGTGAATTTATACATTTCAACAAACAAACCCTCCCCCCAATTAGCACAAAAAAACGCCAAATTGGTTGTCATGGTGACCTCTGAGTCACAAAATAAACACCATAGTGTTAATCTCATATTAGAGTGTATTGTGAGCCATCCTAGCTCATAAACCGCTTTTGACAGTGCAAAACTTAATAAAAACATTATAAAACAAATGACTTTAGGTAGTACTGGACCCTACTGGGGAGCATACATATCACAGTTAAAAGAAAAGAAAAGACCTCCAAGCACTTAATCAGAATACTGCTTATTATCAACAAATATCACACCGAACGTACATTAAGTTTAGATGGTGGTGACAGATGCCAACATACCAGACAGGGGATCAGACCGATCGTTGTAAACCGCATCACGGCACCAGTATACAACGCTGGGAGAGGAGAGAAACCCGGAACTGCATCGGCCACTCACGTGGGAGCCGATGCGCCAATCACCAGGGCTGTGGTCTGTTGCCAAGGAAACGAATCACAAAGACCAAGATCTAGAGCGGAGTCATAAGCAACAATAATTATTATTAATGGTATTAGAGGTCTAGAGTATCAGCATTAGTTACTACATGACACTGACCAATACATATATGTTAGATCACTTTGGATCTTTACAAAATATCGTGCAATCACAATTTGGGTTATCAACCAATAGCAGGTAATGTATTATATATCGCCAAACGGGTAAAACCACCGATGACGCCAGAACCCGCTTTGCGAATCACAGGTCATCCATCAGAATCGCCCTGAAAAAGGGCTCTAGTGACCAGCCTGTGGCCAGGCACTTTGTGGAGAAGGGACACAGACTTCAGGATCTGAGATTCACCCTAATTGATCACGTCCCCCCATTGAGGCGGGGGGGGGGTGGTGATAGAGACACACTCCTCTTGCAGATCGAGGCCAAATGGATTTTTCGGTTGAATACCCTGCAACCCCATGGACTCAACACCATGTTTGATTGGCACTGTTTTCTTTAATGACTTGCCATTTCTTGTTTATGTGGCTATCTTTATGAGCCGTACATACAATATCAGGTTATCTGATTTTGAGTCCACGACATTAGAGACATCCTACTTGGAGAGTCCACGTTCTATTTTCTATTTTTTATTTTTATTTTTATTTTTACTATTATTAATTTTATTAGTATTATTTTTTATTTTTATTTATTAATATTTTTTATGTTATTTGTTTTTTGTTCTTGTTGTGTTTTGTGTTTTTGTTGTTTGTTTTTTGTTTTTCTGTTTGTTTGTTTTTAGCTGTTTTTTGCTTTGTTTTTTGTCTCTATTCTTTCTTTACTTCCCGCTTGTTTTTTCTCCCTTTTCTTTACTTCCTATTTCTTTTTATTCTGACTATGAACCTTCTCTTTGCAGGTCCCAGTTTAATTTTCCCAATACATGTGCTTTATTAGTTTTAGTTATGTTCATTAGTCTCAGTCAGATTTATAGTTGGCCTGATATAATTACTTGGTGGTATAGTTAGTAGGGTGTAGTTGCCCTATCAGCATTTGTTACCGACGTTTGGCGATATATAATACATTACCTGCTATTGGTTGATAACCCAAATTGTGATTGCACGATATTTTGTAAAGATCCAAAGTGATCTAACATATATGTATTGGTCAGTGTCATGTAGTAACTAATGCTGATACTCTAGACCTCTAATACCATTAATAATAATTATTGTTGCTTATGACTCTGCTCTAGATCTTGGTCGTTGTGATTCGTTTCCTTGGCAACAGACCACAGCCCTGGTGATTGGCGCATCGGCTCCCACGTGAGCGGCCGATGCAGTTCCAGGTTTCTCTCCTCTCCCAGCGTTGTATACTGGTGCCGTGATGCGGTTTACAACGATCGGTCTGATCCCCTGTCTGGTATGTTGGCATCTGTCACCACCATCTAAACTTAATGTATGTTCGGTGTGATATTTGTTGATAATAAGCAGTATTCTGATTAAGTGCTTGGAGGTCTTTTCTTTTCTTTTAACTGTGATATGTATGCTCCACAGTAGGGTCCAGTACTACCTAAAGTCATTTGTTTTATAATGTTTTTATTAAGTTTTGCACTGTCACAAGCGGTTTATGAGCTAGGATGGCTCACAATACACTCTAATATGAGATTAACACTATGGTGTTTATTTTGTGACTCAGAGGTCACCATGACAACCAATTTGGCGTTTTTTTGTGCTAATTGGGGGGAGGGTTTGTTTGTTGAAATGTATAAATTCACTATTGTTTGATGCAATCACTGTCTGAGGAAGGGGACACACTGTCCTCGAAATGTCACTAATTTTCTTTGCTAAGTAAAAAGTATTTTGACAAAAGTCCAGTGAGTGCAAGTTCTCTTTTGTTCTTGTATACCTAACTACACTAGCACCCTGGCAGTTGGAAATAAGTGAGAGTGCACATCTCTGCTAGTAATATATATATATATATATTTATATATATATATATATATATATATATATATATATATATTGTGAATTGGAAACATTGTATATTAAGAATTTCTGGGGAAAAGCAAGCGGGGATACTTGCCTAGATGTACTAATGTACTTCCTATTCAAGTATTTACATTATATATATATATATATATATATATATATATATATATATATATATATATATATATATATATAGGCTTACCAGAAGTCCCACTTTTACTGGGATTGTCCCGGTTTGGAGGCGCTGTCCCAGTGTCCCACCCAGTTGTTCATTCTGTCCCAGTAGGGTTGCCACCTCCAGGTTTCAAATCATGTGTCTGGGTTTCAGACCACCTGAAACCCAGACACATTATTCAAAATGACTGGACTGTGGCTCTCCAGCATAGCTGAATGCTGGTACTTTGTTACATACAGCCCTGCTTAGCTTAACGTTCGTGTCCTTCAAAGTTTACATTTAGTAATACAGGCTGAGTGAGCAGCATAGGGTTTTTTAATTTTGTAGTACTACTTGGTTTATTTTTCTAAGAATTTAACACCCCCCGACCCTTGATGTCATTGCCATTAATACACCTTTAGGGGAATCATATGGGTATTACTAGGAAGTACAGACAGGCAGGATTTTTGGCCTGGATCTTGCTTTACTTCATGCAGGATAGCATTTTGGCTATAATCTTCCTGCATTATGGTATAGAGTAGCCTCTTAAACAGCTTTAGCAGGTACGTGTTTCTTTTTTTACTTTCATTCAATGTTGTATTTATGCCTTATCAGTATTTGGCTCTGTTCATTAATTAGACACATAAAACACATATTACACTGCAGATATTAAATTGTGAAATTGATAATTATGAGATTGATAATTATGCTTGATGTTTGGCATTATTTAGAATCTGAGATTTAGATTAATGATTTATTTGCCATGACAACGTAATGGTGCCTTTTTCACTAGGGGGTGGTGGTATGGTCTATTTAAACTGTGTGATTCACTTGTGGAAGGGTAGATCATCCACAAAACATTACACACATAAAAGCTACTACTTTAAAAGGACCGGTAATTGCCACGCCCCCTTGACCACGCTCCTGACCACACCCCCACTGGCACCGCACCAGGTGGTCCCAGTTTCACCTCTAAAAATTATGGTAAGTATATATATATATATATATATATATATATATATATATATATATATATATATATATAGTCTTACAATAATTTTTAGAGGTGAAACTGGGACCACCTGGTGCGGTGCCAGTGGGGGTGTGCTCAGGAGCGTGGTCAAGGGGGTGTGGCAATTACCGGTCCTTTTAAAGTAGTAGCTTTTATGTGTGTAATGTTTCGTGGATACTCTACCCTTCCTCAGTCAAACAAGTGAATCACACAGTTTAAATAGACCATAACACCACCCCCTAGTGAAAAAGGCACCATTACGTTATGGCAAATAAATCATTAATCTAAATCTCAGATGCTAAATAATGCCAAACAGCAAGCATAATTATCACTTTCATAATTATCAATTTCACAATTTATTATCTGCAGTGTAATATGTGTTTTATGTGTCTAATTAAGGAACAGAGCCAAATACTGATAAGGCATAAATACAACATTGAATGAAATAAGTAAAAAAGAAACACGTACCTGCTAAAGCTGTTTAAGAGGTTACTCTATACCATAATGCAGGAAGATGATAGCCAACATGCTATCCTGCATGAAGTAAAGCAAGATCCACGCCAAAAATCCTGCCTGTCTGTACTTCCTAGTCATACCCATATGATTCCCCTAAAGGTGTATTACTGGCAATGTCACCAGGGGGGGGGGGGGTTAAATTCTTAGAAAAATAAACCAAGTAGTACTACAAAATTAAAAAAACCCTATGCTGCTCACTCAGCCTGTATTACTAAATGTAAACTTTGAAGGACACGAACGTTAATCTAAGCAGGGCTGTATGTAACAAAGTACCAGCATCCAACTATGCTGGAGAGCCACAGTCCAGTCATTTTGAATAACGTGTCCGGGTTTCAGGTGGGCTGAAACCCAGACACATGATTTGAAACCTGGAGGTGGCAAAACCCTACTGGGACAGAATGAACAACTGGGTGGGACACCTGGACAGTGCTTCCAAACCGGGACAATCCCAGTAAAAGTGGGACTTCTGGTAAGTATATATATATATATATATATATATATATATATATATATATATATATATATATATATATATATATATATATATATATATATATATATATATATATATATATATATATATATATATATATATATATATATATATATATACACAAACAACAAATGTTGCGCAAAAGAGATTTCCAGGGACATTTCCAGGGACAAAAAAAATCCAGGGACTGTCCCTGGAAATCAGGGACTGTAGGCAACTATGATATTGTTAAATGCATAGCTTCTCCTAAGACTTCATTTTTATCAAGTATACCATAACCAGATTTGTATTTTATAATTGACATCTTTAGTGGAGGAATTTTCTTTAATATCAGACACAGATTAAAGGGACACTAAAGACAAAATTAAACTTTACTAATTAAAATAGCGCAAGAGTGCGCCCTACAAAAATGTTCATAGTTGGTCAGGGTTTGTGAAAGATTTGTAAACAGCTCTTTTTGTTGTAACACTAAATAATAATGGGAGGCAGCTTGAACAAGTTTAGTCAGCTAAAATGTCATTTTCTATCTTAATATGCATTGTGCCTATTAATTAGTTAGTTCATTTAATTAATTAACACGTTTCTTGAACGGTTTCTGTGGATGATTCCCTGCTTCACCCCTTTTGTCAATCGAATGGTATGATCCGTGGGCGTCACGTGACAGTCACGCTGCTGGTTACTGTACCACTTTAGTCCCTTTACTTTATGGTTGGAACGTTCCGAGCAGCATGCAGGGTTCGGTTCTGTGGGTCTTTCTTGTGCTGTCACTTTCTGGGTTGTGCTGCAGAGCCCAGGATGTACCGCCGGTAGGTGTTGCAATTTCATTTGCTTATAACAGCGTATAGTATAATAGATCAGTTGTTATTTTGTAATTAACCTTTTATAAAAACAGTGACAGATATTTGACATTAGATAATTAATGTAGGTCATGGAAGTTTGTTATTTTTCGGAATGGTGCTGTCAAGGATTAATGCATTGCATCTGCAATAATCGCACTTCCCATTTCTTTTGTAACGAGTATATGTTATATAAGTTACCTTCCGGGTTCATTAATATATGCAGTAAATACCATTAATATCTCCTAATTATTATAAGATAGTAACCTGTGTTTATAATAAAATATATGGGATATGTGCTGTTGAAATGAGGTAGTATACTAGTGTGTTAGTAATCTTTTTATAGTATTGTTATATGCTGTTTGTTTTGACAGTGTGGTTTCTTTTGTTCCAATACTCTTTATAATTTTAAGAACTTGGAATCAGCTATTAGCAGATACATTTGTAGGGAATGGTAAAATACACATCTTAAAATATTAAAGGGACCGTCAACACTAAAATTGTTATTGTTTAAAAATATAGACATTGCCTTTACTACCCATACCCCAGCTTTGCACAACCATCATTGTTATATTAATATACTTTATAATGTTTAAACCTTAAAATTTAAATGTCTGCCTGTTTCTAAGCCACTAAAGACATACTCTTATCACATGCTTTTTTATTTGCTTTTCACAACAGGAGACTGCTAGTTCATGTGGACCATATAGATAACATTGTGTTCACGCCTGGGGAATCATTTAAGATATAGCACAACACAGCACTAAATGGCTAAAATGCAAGTCAGTAGATAACTAAAAAGTCATGTGATCAGGGGGCTGTCAGAAGATGCTTAGATACAAGGTAATCAAAGAGGTAAAAAGTATATTAATATAACTGTTAGTTATAAAAAAAACTGGGGAATGGGTAATAAAGGGATTATCTTTTAAAACAATAAAAAATATATTGTAGACTGTCCCTTTAATACAAGTTTGTAATTCTTTTATTTATAGTGAAATTTTATAGCAGCATAGTCCAACCGTATAACTCTAGACTAGGACTCAATTGGAAGCTGTGTAAAGTTCTTGCTTTCATTTATAGTTGGACCTGTAAGTTCTGTTTTTTTTGTTTAATTGTGTTTCCTTTGTTTTTTGTTTCCAGTATACGGAAGACTGCAGAAGTGGGACTTACCCCCCATCTGGTCAGACGTAAGTGATAACAACAATAACAGGGAGAAGGAAATTCAAGTTGTGATTATCATACTATATAATAGTTCTACTCAGTTCATAAAGTTGTTTTGTTGAATTTCAAATCCTTATTATTCAGGCCACCGTGACACAGACTTACTGACATCTTTACACATCATTTTTGTGTTCAAATTTGAATAAAAGGAACATGAATGGCAAAATAAAACTTTCATGGTTCAGCGTATGCAATTTTAAGAGAGGTTTCAGGTTACTACCAAGAGAATGCAACACATTTAATAAAAGTACATTTATTTTTTAAAATTACACCTATTTGTAAGATAAATATGGTAATGTCTTATTCTTAAAATGTTAACCCCCCCTTTAATACAGTATTATGTGTTCCTTCTTTAATGAATATTAGATGCACATGCACACATTTTAAATAAATTAATTCTTCCATGAAATCATTTTGGCAAAGTCTCAATGCTGAAATAATTGATGACATGCATAAGAGGGTAAGCAAATGATTTAGATGCAAACTGGAATCCTGCAAGCATACAGTTGTAGTGTATAACTGCATAAGTTAAAACAAGTGCTACAATTTAGTCTCGGGTGCTGAATACTTTATCAGTAGGGTGGCATTATGAAGTAGTTGTGTGGATGTAGTGTTATGCTTCACAATATTCTGACATGTTTTGTTATTTATAAATGTTGCTTAAGCTATTGAATTGCATAATTTAACAAATGGATGTAATGATAATTTGTGCAACAGACACTGGAGAGAAAAACAAATAGCTCATTTTAGCTACAATTGGTTTTATATTTTAGCCGGTTGGCCAGTAAAATCAGCCGGGTGATGGGAAGAACACTTCTTTAAAGGGACATGAAACCCAAAATTTTTCTTTCATGATTTAGGTAGAACATACAATTTTTAAACAACTTTCCAGTTTACTTCTATTATCAAACTTGTTTCATTCTCTTTGTACATTTGTTGAATGAGCAGCAATGCACTACTGGATTCTAACTGAACACATGGGTGAGCCAATGACAGTTGGTGTATGTATGTATATATATATATATATATATATATATCTCCACCAATCAGCAGCTAGAACCTAGGTTCTTTGCTGCTCCTGAGCTTCCCTAGATAAACCTTTCAGCAAATTTTAACAAGAGAAGTAAGCAAATTAAATAATAGAAGTAAATTGGAAATTTGTTTAACATTGTATGCTCTGTCTAAATCATGAATGTCTAATTATGACTTTACTGTCCCTTTAATAAACTTTCATGATTCAGGTAGAGCATGTAATTTTAAACACTTTTCCAATCTACTTTTATCACCAATTTGGCTTTGTTCTCTTGGTATTCTTAGTTGAAAGCTTAACCTAGGAGGTTCATATGCTAATTTCTTAGACCTTGAAAGCCACCTCTTTTCAGAATGCATTTTTACAGTTTTTCACCACTAGAGGGTGTTAGTTCATGTATTTCCTATAGATAACACTGAGCTTGTGCACGTGAAGTTATCTGGGAGCAGGCACTGATTGGCTAAACTGCAAGTCTGTCAAAAGAACTGAAATAAAGGGGTAGTTTGCAAAGGCTTAGATACAAGATAATAACAGAGGTTAAAAGTATATTTATATAACTGTGTTGGTTATGCAAAACTGGGGAATGGGTAATAAAGGGATTATCTATCTTTTAAAACAATAACAATTCTGGTGTAGATTGTCCCTTTAAGGGAGAATAGATGGTATAAAGCCACATGACTGTTGTATTATTTATTTGATTATTTAACAGGATGTAAATATTCTGTTAAGAATATTTTATTATTGCACTATTGCATGCATATAACTGTGTTTAACCCTTGCAAAGAGATTAAACACATAGTTAGTCATCTCTAGAGCAGCATTGCACTACTAGGAGTACATCTAGTGAGCCAATGACAAGAGACAAATGCATGTAGCCACCAATCACCAGCTAACTCCCAGCATTGCTGCTGCTGAGGATATGTACATATGCTTTTCACAACTGATACCTAGAGAACAATTTAATAATAGAAGTGAAGGTTAGAGTGTCTTCAAATAACGAATGACTTTCATGTAAAGAGCTACATCCTGTATTGGAGTGATCGTTTCCTAAATTCTACTTGAATAGTGTTTTGTTTTTATTTCATACTTTGATTTAATCAATAAAATGATGCTTGTTTTCTTTAAGGTTCAGAGGAACTGTACCCTGGTATAAAGTAAATTTAGACCAAGCACCTCATGAAAGATGGCAGCAGCTGATAAGCGATAAGAAAATACAGGTAAGTTGATTTGATTCCAAAGAAGAAAAAAAAAACACTTTGTAAAATCTTTTTAAAAATAATTACATTTTTACATATTTTACTACAGTTATGTCACACAAATCACATTTGAATTTATTTTATAATAATATTTAAATATTTGATGTAAGTAATTTAACAATGTTTATAAAGCACTTGAATGAGATTAATTCCGATTATCCTAGCTTTGTGAAGTTATAATCTAGATTTTATTAAAGAGACAGAGACGAGTATTTTGCTATATATCTTTTCTCTTTACTGAGGGCAGCATTTTAAAGTACATTAAATTCAAACAAACAGAGAATACAGTACAGAACAGAACTTATTAACCAATGAAAACAGAGTTTGACATGGAGAGGACAAAGTTGACCAATGAGCATAGTCCAACACATCATAACATAGCCAGTAACTGTCCAATCTTCCTCTTTGAACTTTGTTGCGAAAACCAAAATGGAAATAGTCCAAAAAGTAGAACATGAATCCTAAAAACATGAAGATGAGGAGAAACAGGAACATTGAAGAAAAGCAGTTTTGCTTGAAGAGATTCTTGAAGACTTGAATAAAGGAAAACTTGCTTGAAGATGATAGAAATCCTGAAGAAGTTGATTGTAGCGACTGTATGTAATGCTCAGACGGTTCCTTGGAAACCTGGAGTGGGATTTTGCACTAAAAATAAAATATAGTAAAACAATGTTAATAATAATTATAATAGAAACTTTAATATATATAGGGAGGGTAAAAACATGATGTAAATACAAGAACAATAAAATATGGGAGGGAAAATACTCGTCTCTGTCTCTTTAATAAAATCTAGATTATACCTTCACAAAGCTAGGATAATCGGAATTTTATTACAAGGACAGAGACTCATATTTTGCTAGTTTAAAGCAAAGAACTTATGAAACCAAATTAAAAGGAATAGAATGTATAGGTTTAAAATAAAATTGTCTAAAAACCGAATCTGATGACCAATCGGCAGCATTAAGTATATCCTGAAGGGAAGCAGATTTGGAAAATGCCTTTGAAGCAGAAGCTCCTCTTATTGAATGAGAAGAGAAAAAATTATTGACACCAGCTTGATTCATAATTCCTTTAACCCATCTACTGATAGTAGGAGAAGAAACTTGTAAGTGAGGTGGAACATAAGAAATAAGAAGTTGATTGTGAGATGAAGACCTAAGCAGGGAAGTTCTCTGTTCGTATTCTTTAAGACAAAGAACTACGCAAAGCTTAGGATGTTCATAAAAATAGGGGAAAATATAGTCGAAGATAGAGTTTTGGTTCTACGGGAGATAGAGAAAATGACACCTTGAGGAGAAAAAGATTTAGAATTAAAGTCAATAGCTTTAACGTCAGAAACTCTTTTACAAGATAGAAGACAAAGTAGAGTAGTTAATTTAACAGTAAGTTGTTTAAGAGATAAAAATTCATTATTAGGCCAAGAGTTAAATAAAGAAATAATTAGATCTACATCCCAAAAGGATGAATATTTCGCAGAGGGAGGGCGTTTAAGGCGAATAGATTTGAGAAGTCTACAGATGGTAGGATTTTGACCTATAGGGATGTTATTTAGTAATTCGTGCCCCGCAGATATAGCTGATCTAGCTACGTTAATGGATCTGTAGGCTAAACCTTCTTGAAAAAGAGAAGATAAAAAATTAATTACTTGATTTAAAGGGGCTGAAATGGGATCCATGTGTCTAGAATTGCACCAGCTAGACCATTTAAGCCAGGAGGATAGATAACATTTTTTTGGTTCCAGGGGCCCAGGAATCCTGAAGGAGGAGTCTAGCTTCTTCCGATAATCCGACGCCAGACCAGGATCCCCTGAAATCATCCAGGCGATTAGATGAAGTTTGTCCTGAAGGACTAGAGGATGAAATTGGTCTGAAGGATCTGTTAGAAGATCTGATCTGAATGGAAGTAGAATTGGATGAAGGAATGATAACTCTAGTAGGAGAGGATACCAGACCTGGGATTGCCAAAAAGGAGTTATTATCAGTAGGGAAATCTGTTGGCGCTTGACAAAAAGTAGGGTCCTGAGGATCATGGAAAAGGGTGGAAAAGCATAGGCTCCTGTGGTCGGCCATTGTTGTAGAAAAGCATCGATTGCTAGAGCTTGGGGATCTGGTCTCCAGCTGAAATAAGGAGATATCTGATGATTCAGTCGAGAAGCAAAGAGGTCTATTGAGAAGGGGCCCCTTAGGGATTGAATTTCTTGAAAAAGAGAAGAATTCAATTTCCAATCGCTGAAGTCTGTAAGATATCTCGATCCCCAATCTGCCATTTGATTGTTCAGACCCGGAATATATTCTGCTTGAATAGATATATTCTGGGATAGACAATCGTGAATAAAATATTTTGTTAAATCTGATAAAATTTTTGAGGCAGTACCTCCTAATCGGTTTATGTAACGGACAGCCGAGATGTTGTCCATTCGAAGAAGAATAGTTACAGGGGTTTTGTGTTTGACAAAACTTTGAACTGCAAAGGCTCCAGCCAGAAGCTCTAAACAATTGATGTGGAGATTTTGTTCTGCAAGAGACCATTTTCCTCCTGTAATAAGGGGACCACATCTTGCACCCCAACCAGATTTGCTTGCATCTGATTCTATTATTAGATCTGGGGAATTCCCGAAAATTGCTTTCCCATTCCAGGCTTCTATATTCAGGAGCCACCAATTCAATTCTTCCGAAGCTTCCTGAGATAGAGATATTTTGTCTTGGTAAGAGAATCCCTGTCGAAGATAATAACTTTTTAATCTTTGGAGAGCTCTGTAATGAAGTGGAGCTGGAAAAATTGCTTGAATGGAGGAGGAGAGAAGGCCTATAAACCTGGCTAAAAGACGAATAGGAAATAAGTCCTTCTTCAGAAGATAGTGAATCTCTTTTTTGATTCTTTTGATCTTCTCCAAAGGGAGACTGAGAGATGCTGATATGGTGTCCACATTGAAACCGAGAAAGATTAGGTTCTGGGAGGGAACTAGAATAGATTTTTTGAAATTGATAATGAACCCCAGGTTTTGTAGGAAGTTCATCGTCAGGGATAACTGATCCTTCAAAACAAGGGGAGAATGATGGATCAGAAGGATATCGTCCAAGTATATTATTAGACGAATTCCTCTTTTTCTCAACCAGGCTGTGACTGGTTTGAGAATTTTTGTAAAAGCCCAAGGTGCAGAAGAAAGGCCAAAAGGCAGACAAGAAAACTGCCATAATTTGTTTCTCCATAGGAACCTCAGATATTTTCTGAAATCTAAGTGTATTGGAACTGAAAGGTAAGCATCTTTTAGGTCTAGTCTTACAAGCCAGTCTTTGTTGTAAAGACAGTCCCTTAAAAGATGAATACCTTCCATCTTGAAGTGATTGAAAACAAGGAATTGATTTAATTCTCTTAAATTTATGACAGGACGAAGGGAACCTTCTTTCTTTTTTACGAAAAACATGTTGCTGATGAAAGAATCTATTGTGGAAGGTGCAAGTTCTATTGCATTCTTCCCCAATAGATCTGAGATTTCTATGTCTAGAAGGGATTGATCTTCTATAGAGAATTTTCTGGGAGGAGGATGAGATTTTTGGAAGGGAATTTTGATAAAATCTAATGGAAGGCCGGATATAGCCTGAATGACCCAAGGGTCTGATGTAATTATTTTTGCCATTCTTTTATAAAATACGTAAGTCTGCCACCTATCTTTGGGGAGGAAAAATCTGTGGAAACTAAGGTGGGAAAACTTACCTTGGAAGGGTCTCCTTGTATTTCTGATGTTTCTGGATACTCTATTAAAGTATGTTCTACTTCTTGATGGAAAGAAGTTAGCATGTGCTGAGGACGAGGGTGTAGAATTCTGGAAGTGGAACCTTGAAATGTTTGAGAATCGGCTGGAAAAGCGGTCCCTGCCTTTTCCAGCCCTGGAGAAAACCTTAAAAGGTTGAGATTGATAAAATATTTTCTTGGTGTTTGTCTTAATTTTATTAAGGCTGTTGTAAACCAGCGTCGCCAAATAAGAGGCCATCAGCTTTAGGGCCCATTTCAGTCGGGGCAAAATCTTTGGGTCAAGACATCTGAGGATAAGTCTTCTTCTTTGGGTAGATAGGGAGGTATTGGCATCTCCTAACAGATAGACTAATCTCTGTATCCACTCTCTAGATACATATGGGTCAAGTATAGAGTCTGAGGCTATGGCTTCTTCTGAAAGTTCGAAAAGTTTAGTCACAGGGCCTAATGTATCAAGCAATTTATCTTGACAAGATATTAAAAATCTGTCAGGACCTCTCCTTAAATTGGCATTTTTATTACCTAAAAATTTTAATAAATTTTCATCAATGTTGGGAGTTAAATGAGTATTATGAGGGAGTTCAGGACGTGGACATTCAGCTTTTAAAATACTTTTGGCTTTAGAGGTGAGGGGTTTGCGAATATAGTGATCTAAAAATTTTGAAACCCTTTTTGATGGTTTCCATTGGGCTGACCTAGGGTGTTCCAAATCATTAGGGTCAGTATAGGGATCACCAAAATTATCATAGAGTTTAACTTTCTTAGATTTAGACATCAATTTGGATTTCTTAGGTTTAATAACTTCTTCCTCCGTAGAAGAATTGTCAATTAGGTTATCTATAGATTCATCATAACCATCTTCATATTCTGGGTAATATCTCTCTATTTGCATATCTGAAGCATCCATGTTATCCGATGAATCAGAAGCAATTAAAAAAATTTCTTTTCCTAGAAAGTCTCTTTTTAATCTTTATATTTGCATCACTTTCTGAGTCTGATGATTCAATATTGCGCTGCAAGGCAGGCTGGGAAATGTCAGAGCTGTGCTGACGTGTATAAACTCTTTTATGAGAGATATAAGATTTGTCATATGGTTTAGACTTTACATTTTTTTTGTAAATGCTTCTTTTTAGATGAAGCCTTTCTAGTCATATTTTCTTTTATTTCATTGACAGAGTTTATTGCAGATTGTAAATGCAGCATCTGCTGCTTAAAAGGCTCTAAAGAGCTGTCAATTATATCCTTGACAGATTTCTCAGAAAACTGAGACTTTTCATCATCAGACATGTTTATATAAACTATAAATTACTATTATCAGAAAGTTTACTAGAAAAATGTTAGCTAGTTTTAAAAGGTTAATACCAAATTTGAAAAGACTTAACAGTTTTAAAAAGATAAATAACTATATCCTAATCTAAAAGTATAAGTATTTAGCTAATACTATTTTCGTTATTGCAGGATAATGATTTAATAAAGGAAACAGTTGCAACTTATACAATTGTTGCCAAACTGAAAACTTATACTACTCCGGTCTCTGAGGAGAATGAGGGCGGGAGGAAGGAAAGAAGTGAGTGGCAGGTAAAAAGGGCGGGTAAAGAAGCGTCACGCAAAATGGAGGCGTGACTGAAGGAAAGAAGATAGTCAAGATGGCGGCCGCACCGGATAGCGCAGCAGCAAGGGGAAACAAGTTAGGCAACAGGTAAGAAATAGGACTCAAAAAATGACTCACAAACACCCTAAAAGGGAAACGGAGTAGGTAAAAACAGAGCTGGCAGCAAAGAAATAAGGATAAAAATCGGGGAAACACAACGTGTTAATTCTATAAGCAAGGTAGGACAGAAAAGGGAGTAATAAGTAAAACGAACAGAAATGAAAACCGGAAAGGTTTAAAAGGCAACATAAAAGAAATTAAAAGAAAATAATTAAGTAAAATGTAAGAATACACAAAAACGATATGAAGGATAAAGTAAGATTAAACAAATAAGATAGAAAGGGGAATATATATATAGGATATAAATATATAGTGTAATATATCAAAGAAAACAATAACAAAAACGTATTTAGTTTTATTTTGAAGTACAATAAAACACAATATACTTTATCTCTTGAGCAGCAAAGAGAAAAGAGGAAGATTGGACAGTTACTGGCTATGTTATGATGTGTTGGACTATGCTCATTGGTCAACTTTGTCCTCTCCATGTCAAACTCTGTTTTCATTGGTTAATAAGTTCTGTTCTGTACTGTATTCTCTGTTTGTTTGAATTTAATGTACTTTAAAATGCTGCCCTCAGTAAAAAGAAAAGATATATAGCAAAATATGAGTCTCTGTCCTTGTAATAAAATCAGACTTCTCCTCATCAGACCACACCAACTTTTTTAAATCGAATTGTTCTAAAGCATTCAGACCCAGTGATGTTATTCAATTGAAAGCTCAGAATAAATCAATAAGGCATAATAGACAAAAATGGTCAAGTAATACTCCACCTTAAGTAAGGAAGTGTTGCTAACCACTGCCTAATAAAAATACACAATACCTTCATTTATAAATAAAATGACAGTCAGGGGGCGTGTCTAAGCCGCAGCCATGATCAGTCATGAAATCCAGCAGCTCCATCTACACTTTAAATAATATTTGGAATATCTTGCCAGCGCACCCTCATCCTGCACTAAGATACTAAATAACCATTACAGAGAAGTTCTGGAGCCTAACGATACCACTCTCTTTATGCTCCTGTAATTAGAAGATCTCATCAGTGTCAGGGTAAAGTCTGCGGCCTATATCACATTTTCATTAACCCCCCCGGAAAGAAATTAAGCCGTCTGCTGAGAAGAATAGAGAAATCACAGAACCATACCAACTGACAATGGAGTCTGACATCTTGAATCTCCTACTACAGATACCCCTTAAAATGGTAACTTACTATACCTCCCTCAGGCTGAATCTGAGAGCAGAGTGGAGCGACGTAGTCTCAGCTCAAAAATCAGTTACACTACCAACAAGTCCCCTGATTGCTATCGCCGGGAATTGTAATGGTGAATGTATTGTGGAACCAAGCGAGGCTGCTTGTATAGACGCACCACCAGTCACAGATGGATCGGTCCCCCTAAATATTAAGTATACAGACACCCAGCCGCGGAGGAGATCTGGCATCAAGTTACCAATTGCAGGTGAGGGGTTGGCCCTAGTCGCCCTGGAGATGCGGCTGGTCGAAGGGGTGACTGGAATAGACTCTAAACTGAAACGTCCGGGTGCTCATGCTATAATACAGCATGCCGGGATTTTGCAATTCCGGATCTAGACCTGAGAACCACTGAGCTTACTACACATGTTTGGTGCACGTTATATCCCATGCTAACCTGCCATGCTTATAGCGCTCTGGATGTTTTCTCTCCGAGAAATTCTGACTTATTATTACCCGCATGTGGCATAGGGTAGCAGAGTGAAGGAACCTTGAAGCGCTAATGTGAAGATAAGACCTTCATACACTCATCTTGTATAGAGACATATAATTTCCCTGCAGCCCTCCTAATCCCGCTTTAGCATTGAACTAACACTTTTAGCAAGGAGACAGTTACTTCCCCTACAACACTACCTATTATTTGCTACTGTATAAATAGTGATATGAGTATTAACACAAACTAATATATTGACCGTACTAGTTGGAATTCTTGTATATTTGGTAATACTGCCTGTTATGTTACTGTAGTATACAACGGAGAATATGGATGCCCAGCAGAATTGATCCTGCATATAGGAACCAATCATCCTGTGTATATACTAGCACCATATGATTTAACTTCCTACCACATATACCCATTTTCACTTATACTTTAGCATTTAAGTTTCCTACAGTACGTACCCATTATACATCAGACAGATAGCTCGGCATGCTAAGGCATGTGGCTGAGCTCTGTAGAAACCCAAGGGTTGCAGGTTCGATCCCCGGCGAGGTCCACTGCAGAATTATATAACATTAGCTTGGCGCCAACTTTATCCATCAAAGTATTGCAGAGATATTTTATTACAAAGTTCAATTTTCCAGAGCGCGGGTCCTTTTTTTTGTTTCCTAAGCGCATCACACGCACGCTGTCTACTCTCGGCGCCACCCCTAATCGAGCCATTTAATGAAATGTAGCTTGCTGCTGCTACTAGACCAGATATACCATCAAGAACATTGGAATGTGAAATATTCATATTTTCATGTCTGGTTAGCACACTTGAGAAATGCGATCAGGTTTGCGCGAGAGTAGGGTGTGTGGGGTTTTTTTCCCCACTTTTTTTTTTCTTCTTCTGTTGCCTTCTATGGGGGGGAATACATTAATGTGCGCACGCAATATTATAATCTGTTTGCACGCATCGGGTTAGCGCGTGAGCAAAAGCTTTTTACTTTAAACCTGCAATACATGCGCTACCCGACGTGTGCAAAAAGCTTACTTCTAGCAGAGTTAGCGCAAAGCGTTAAATAATGCTTCACTTGTAATCTAGCCCATTGTCGGCCCTTTTAAGCACAAAATCGTTACCTCCTGAAAACGGCACAAAATCATTATATGGCCAGGATTAATGGTGGATGGTGATTTTGTGGGTTTAGTGCATCAGAGGTTGAAGGGCCTGTATGTTGTTTGATACATTTTTATAGTGTTTAGTGATGCTAATAAGTGACCTGTATGTTTTGGTTTTTTTTGTTTGTTTTTTAAATAAAGGATCTGAACAGTGGCATTATTGATTTGGTTAATTTATGTAAAATTGCTAATTAATAATTGTTTTAACTTCTAATCGATTGAGATTATCTTTGCTTCCTAATATCATTCAGTATAGCTGTGGGTAATTTAGTGTAAAGACTACAGCTCCTCCAAATAAGGCAAATGGTGGGTAAAGTTTTGGCTATTTATAAACAATAGCAGTATAAAGTATGTTAATTTGTTTTAAAAATGTTAAGACTTGGGGGCGGAGCTAGCTGGACGTATATTTCATGAGCTCTTGCTGAATAAGGGGATTAATTAAACAATACCCATAAAAGCTGCGATCTATATTCAAGACCTTGACAAGAAACCTCTGTAAAGATCCATTTGAGAGGGTTTCAATTGTTCACTCAGACAATTATCCAGACTTGGGGCATTTGGAAACAGCCACGAGGCAGAGGGGATTGCTACGGACGGTATTTCTATAGTGGCAGCTTATAAACATTAGAGGCAATGGCAATTTACACTACAGACTTAATGGATACGATCCATGGATGGGAAAAAGTCTACGACAATTGATAAGCTGTCACTTCTAAGAGCTGGAGAAGGATATAGTCCTAGCACTGTCAGCTGCATGCGGCAGTGAATCCGCCAATTATCCATATCAACGACCACTGGAAAGGAGCGCTATTCAGGACCCGCTTACTATAATGAAGGGCTTTGACAACCAGAAGCCACTATCCTCTAAAGAAGCCAGCAGGCCCTATAGATGGCATAAAGCTGATATCTCACAAGAAGCACTAATAGACCCGAGACCTTCGTAAGTAACATACCCGGACGGTGCTAAGATGGCGGAGGTGGAAGCATGGGTCTTTTTACTGTTATGGGTGTACCTACAGTGGGGCAAAAAAGTATTTAGTCAGCCACCAATTGTGCAAGTTCTCCCACTTACGAAGATGAGAGAGGCCTGTAATTTTCATCATAGGTATACCTCAACTATGAGAGACAAAATGTGGAAACAAATCCAGACAATCACATTGTCTGTCTGATTTGGAAATAATTTATTTGCATATTATGGTGGAAAATATGTATTTGGTCACCTACAAACAAGCAAGATTTCTGGCTCTCCCAGACCTGTATCTTCTTCTTTAAGAGGCTCCTCTGTCCTCCACTCATTACCTGTATTAATGGCACCTGTTTGAACTTGTTATCAGTATAAAAGACACCTGTCCACAACCTCAAACAGTCACACTCCAAACTCCACTATGGTGAAGACCAAAGAGCTGTCGAAGGACACCAGAAACAAAATTGTAGACCTGCACCATCTGCAACAGGCAAGCAGCTTGGTGTGAAGAAATCAACTGTGGGAGCAATAATTAGAAAATGGAAGACATACAAGACCACTGATAATCTCCCTCGATCTGGGGCTCCACGCAAGATCTCACCCCGTGGGGTCAAAATGATCACAAGAACAGTAAGCAAACATCCCAGAACCACACGGGGGGGACCTAGTGAATGACCTGCAGAGAGCTGGGACCAACGTAACAAAGGCTACCATCAGTAACACACTACGCCGCCAGATCCTGCAGTGCCAGATGTGTCCCCCTGCTTAAGCCAGTACATGTCCGGGCCCGTCTGAAGTATGCTAGAGAGCATTTGGATGATCCAGAAGCGGATTGGGAGAATGTCATATGGTCAGATGAAACCAAAGTAGAACTGTTTGGTAGAAACACAACTCGTTGTGTTTGGAGGAGAGAGAATGCTGAGTTGCAACCAAAGAACACCATACCTACTGTGAAGCATGGGGGTGGCAACATCATGCTTTGGGGCTGTTTCTCTGCAAAGGGAACAGGACGACTGATCCGTGTACATGAAAGAATGAATGGGGCCATGTATCGTGAGATTTTGATTGCAAACCTCCTTCCATCAGCAAGGGCATTGAAGATTAAATGTGGCTGGGTCTTTCAGCATGACAATGATCCCAAACACCCCCCCGGGCATTGAAGGAGTGGCTTCGTAAGAAGCATTTCAAGGTCCTGGAGTGGCCTAGCCAGTCTCCAGATCTCAACCCCATAGAAAACCTTTGGAGGGAGTTGAAAGTCCGTGTTGCCCAGCGACAGCCCCAAAACATCACTGCTCTAGAGGAAATCTGCATGCAGGAATGGGCCAACATACCAGCAACAGTGTGTGACAACCTTGTGAAGACTTACAGAAAACGTTTGACCTCTGTCATTGCCAACAAAGGATATGTAACAAAGTATTAAGATGAACTTTTGATATTGACCAAATACTTATTTTCCACCATAATTTGCAAATAAATTCTTTCCAAATCAGACAATGTGATTGTCTGGATTTGTTTCCACATTTTGTCTCTCATAGTTGAGGTATACATATGATGAAAATTACAGACCTCTCTCATCTTCTTAAGTGGGAGAACTTGCACAATTGGTGGCTGACTAAATACTTTTTTGCCCCACTGTATACAAGGCTCAAAGATTTTTGAGACTGCTTACCCCTGTATGTTTAACAATATCCCCATTGCAAACCAAAGTGTACTTCTACAAAAACCACTGTCAAGCTTATTAACGAATACACTAAACTTCATGAGGGACCTAAGCCTAAGTTTCTGGTTTAGTATATACTTACAGGCTTAATCGAAATATGTTGGCGAGAACCACCAGATCATATCTTGTTTATAGACCGGTCTCCCTTCTAGATATATAAACCTATTCCGGTTATATAATTTAGTTTTATAATATTTGCAGTCTCAGATTTGTCTCTTGAAGACAGTTTAATGTTTAATGGTTTTTGCATTGGTTATGCTCTTTCTATATATTTTACAGCATTGACTTATATAAATTTGTTGGACACCCACAACTTCCTATTATATTGAGAAAATGCATCTACAAGTATAGCTTTGTTACTGAATATCCTCCCACAATTCTTCAACATATAGTGTTTGCCCTGTAATGTGGTGTTGACTGTGGGACATAGTCATACCTGGATACAGGTTAATTAAAAAGAACAGAGTAGGAAAGAAAGGTGGAGGAGTTGCTTTGTATGTAAATGAAAATATAAAGGTTACTGAAATTGTAGGAACAAATGATGAGGTGGAAAGTATTTGGGTGACTTTGGAAATTGGAGATAAAAATGTTTTTAGAATAGGGGTTGTATATAGGCCTCCATTGCAGGATGAAAAACTGGACCATCTGTTATTAGATGAAATAACCAAAATGACTATGAAGGGTAAGGTTATAGTACTGGGGGACTTTAATTTGCCAGATATAGACTGGAAGATTCCTTCTGCTAGATCGGCTAGAAGCAGGTATATTCTTGAATCTCTGCTAGGGGAATCACTTGAACAATTAGTCAAGGAACCAACTCGTAAGGAAGCTATATTAGATCTAATACTTACAAACAGTGATACAGTTTCAGATGTGTCTGTAGGTGAGAACTTAGGATCCAGTGATCATCAATCTGTTTGGTTTAGTATTCATGTTCAGGAATTGTCCACCCAGACTAAAACAAAAGTTTTAGACTTTAGGACGGCAGATTTTTCATTAATGGGAGAATACCTAAAAAACTATTTAAAGGGGAAAACTCTTATTACAGGGGTTCAAGAACAGTGGGAATTTGTGAAAGGTGCCATTTTAGATGCAACCGCACACTGTATTAGACATGTCTGTAAAAGTAAAAGAAAGCGGAAACCAATTTGGTTTTCCAAAGAAGTAGCACATGCTGTAAAGACAAAAAAGATAGCTTATAAAAATTACAGACACACACAAGCAGATGATGATATGAAAATATGGAGACTCCAACAAAAAAAGACTAAGCAGTTAATTAGGAAGGTTAAAGCTCATGCAGAAGAGAAGATAGCACAGTCAGTAAAACATGGGGACAAAACATTCTTTAGATATATCAGTGAAAGAAGAAAAAATAAGGTAGGAATAGTAAAATTGAAATCAGTTGATGGTAGAATAATAGAAGGAGATAAGCAGATTGCAGACTGTCTCAATGATTACTTCTGTTCTGTTTTCACTAAAGATTGTGAAGATACAATGTCTACATTAAGGGATGCTACGCAAAATAGAAACAAGCTTAACAGTAATCTTTTTACAGAGGATGAGGTTTTGTTAGCATTATCAAAAATAAATGTTACAAAGGCAGTGGGTCCTGATAATATTCATCCAAGAGTTTTAAAAGAACTTCTATCAGTGCTAACTGTCCCATTAACTGATCTGTTTAATCAGTCACTATTAACAGGAGCTGTCCCAGATGATTGGAGAATAGCAAATGTAATACCTCTTCATAAAAAGGGCAGTAGAGAAGAATCTGGCAACTACAGGCCAGTTAGTTTAACTTCAGTAGTAGGGAAATTAATGGAAAGCCTCTTAAAAGAAAGAATTATGACTTACATAAAGACAAACAATTTAGAGGACCAAAATCAGCATGGTTTTACTTCAGGGAGATCATGTCAGACTAATCTAATTGACTTCTTTGATTATGTAACAAAAGTATTAGACAAGGGAGGAGCAGTTGATGTAGCATATCTAGATTTCAGCAAAGCATTTGACACCGTCCCACACAATAAACTTATTCACAAACTATATCTCCTTGGTCTAGATTCAAAAATTGTGAACTGGGTGGAATGCTGGCTTAAGGACAGAAAACAAAGTGTCTTAGTAAATGGAGTTCATTCAGCAGAGGGGGCTGTTACTAGTGGTGTTCCTCAGGGGTCAGTTCTGGGGCCTGTTTTGTTTAACATATTTATCTGCGATATCAGCAAAGGGCTACAGGGGAAAGTATGTCTCTTTGCAGATGATACAAAAATTTGCAACAGAGTGGATGTTCCAGGGGGGTTAGACAAAATGAGAAGTGATATACAACAATTGGAGGATTGGACAAACGACTGGGATCTAAAGTTTAACACAGCAAAGTGTAAAATAATGTATTTAGGGAAGAAAAATCCAAATGTTAATTACAGACTCAATGACACTTTACTGACTGTTACAGACGAGGAACAGGACTTGGGAATTATTATTTCAGATGATTTAAAACTTAGTAAACAATGTAGTAATGCAGCGAGTAAGGCTAGCAGAATGCTTGGATGTATTGGTAGAGGTATTTGCAGCAGAAATGGTAAGGTTCTTATGCCACTTTATAGATCATTAGTTAGGCCTCATCTTGAGTATTGTGTGCAGTTCTGGAGGCCATATCTTCAGAAGGATATTAACAAACTTGAATCTGTGCAAAGGAGGGCTACCAAAATGGTACATGGTCTAAAAAATAAAACTTACCAGGATAGGCTCAATGACCTAAATATGTATAGCTTAGAGGAGAGAAGGGAAAGAGGTGATATGATAGCAACTTTCAAGTACATTAAAGGGTTTAGTAAAACTGAGGCTGTGGGTATTTTACATAAAATGGAAAATTCAAGAACAAGGGGTCATGAGCTCAAGCTAAAGGCTAGTAGATTCAGGAGTAATTTGAGGAAGCACTTCTTTACAGAAAGAGTGATTGATTTATAGAATAAACTTCCTCAAGAGGTAGTAGCAACAAACACTGTGGGGGACTTTAAAAATGCATGGGACAAGCATAGGGCTATCCTACGAACTAGATAAGTTTATACTGTTAGGTAAGGTCGGGCAGACTTGCTGGGCCTATGGCTCTTATCTGCCGTCAATATCTATGTTTCTATGTTCCGCTGTCAGCGGCCGAGACAGTGGGACTGAATACTGTGACAATAGAGGCAACCAGTGCTTAAATTTAATGATAGTTGGAAAAAATGATTTGTATGTGTTTACACATCTTCAGATAAGACTTGGCTATGTTATTCTAAAGCACCACTACAGAAGTGTCTTGTAATTACAAGGTGTTTACTGTCCCTTTTTAAAGGGATAGGAAAGTCAAAATTAAACTTGCATGATTCAGATAGAGCATGTAATTTTAAGACACTTTTTTTAAATTCACTTTTTTTTTAAATGTGCTTCATTCTCTTGGTATCCCTTGTTGAAAATGAATACACATATATCCTACACTAGTGGGAGCTAGCTGCTCATTGGTGCCTGCACACATTTGTCTCTTGTGATTGGCTAACTAGATGTGTTCAGCTAGCTGTCAGTAGTGCAATGCTGTTCCTTCAGCCAAGGATAACAAGATCATGAAGCAAATTTGATAATAGAAGTAAATTGAAAAGTTGTTCAAAATTATATGTTCTATTCAATACATGAGAGAAAATTTGGGGTTTCCTGTCCCTTTAAGTATGAGGCCATTTTTCACCAAATTGATAATTAAAAGTGCTGCGATAATGAAAATGGCAGATTGTGAATGCGTCAACAACGGGCAGAGTTTTATCTACAGCCGTTAACAACATGACTAATTATCAAATTATACTTTGTTCTTTTAGTATCCTTTGTAGAAACGCATACCTAGATAGGTTTAGTAGCAGCAAATGCACTAATGGGATGTAGCTGGTCATTTGCTCCAATGTGTAGAGCTAAATTCAGTAGTGTTTAACCCCTTTGCTTTAGTGCAATATTTTGCACTTAATGCTCAGAAATAAACACACAGTACTTGTAGTTTTTATTTGTATCTGCTAAACTGGTTTCAGGAAGGTCTTAGAATATATGCAGAGCTCCAGAATACATTACTTTAATAGTGTTGTTCTATTAGTAATATCAGAAGCTTCTTAATATTTTATAATAAGAATGTTAGACTTTAACAATTTTTTCTGTACCTATTTTTGTATATAAAGGGTTCATGACTAAAAACGGTGCTTTTTTTATTAGGCCTGTCTCAATCTTTAATTTTATTTTTTCTTTGCCTAATTTTCAGCTAACTGCGTTAATTCAGTCAATAAAGAATTTGGCAAAATCTATATTTCCAAGTGGCAAACTTATTGAAATCGTGGATAATGATTTGGTGAGTATATTTGTTAAAAAATAAAATTAAAATGATACTGGAGAAGAATGATTTTTACTCACTATGCTTATTTTTTTTATCATCATAACTTCAAAACTGAATTTTATTTTGTATTCTGATTTTTCAGAAAATCAGCTGATGCACATTAAAACATTCAGTTACATTTAAATCGAGATGGTACTAAAATATTTTCTGACTATGAAAGATCAGCAGTAAAATATGCATTGCCATTTTTTTTAGTTAAGTAAAAGCTGTTTAAATTTAAAGGGACAGTCTAGTCAAAATTAAACTTTCATGAATCAGAGCATGCAATTTTTTTTTTTTTAAATCAAAAATTTTTATTGAGGTATGTTAGAAAACATCATACATTTGCGTCATCATTATTGTGGAATACAAATTTTGAAAAATCACAAAAACAAACAGAACACATGCTTGGGTTTTTACATATTTTCTACCAGAACACATGGGAAAAATTTGCATAGTTGACATACCTGTGGGTAACATGTAAGATCCTATAGAATACCGAAATCCACATTATTACTAGTAATAGATCAAACTTTGTGATGCGATAAAACATCAAATATCTTGTGTGAACGTATTGGTAGGATACCAATCTGGGGAAGTCCCAGCAACCTACCCAAGCATGCTAGTGTTATATATATTTTCTACTGAGAGACATAGAAAAAATTTACTCAGCAAACATAACTGGAGATAACACAAAAAATCTCTTATAGTATAGGAACCCACAAAGTCTCTAACAATAATGCAGACTTTACTATATAACAACAAAATATTGATACCTCTTTTTAATTTATAATGTAACTTAATACCTATACCTCTTTAGTATGTATTGCTACCTATTAGAGTGATAATATATATCTGTCCTTTATAAGCCACATCAAAACTATTTGTGAGAGGTATTACATTTCAACAGACTTGTGTGTGTTAGTGCATAATTAGTATGTAGAATAGCTCAAGATAAGTACCTCTGGGGGATGTATTGTTTACTATTAGAATAATACTTTAAAATTTCTCTTGCAAGCAACAACAGACTCTTGTTTCTGAGAGGTACCATATTTATATGACCTTATATATGTAGATGCATGGTAGTGGATTAATACCACTAAAATTTCACTATATTGGGTGAAATATAAGAAAGTATATTGATATATGCTGGTAATAAAATTGAGTTAGTGGGGAAAAATAGATTAAAAAAAAATAAAAAATTTCAGCGCTGCACAGCGGATTAACACCGCTAAATAATCCACCAGCCTATGAAAAAATTAAATGATATATCATTGAAGCTGAACATGTGAAGATATATGTTTTGGGTGGTTACTTAAGTGAAAACAGGGGCCAATCTATAAACATCAAGAATATTCTCTATCTCACAGTCTCCGATAAGGGGAAGGAGAGGTACTAATATATAGTCAGCTCAATGGGTGTGTATCATTAATACTAAGTGTAGATGTACTGCCCAGCATGCTATCAGAACTGACATAACAAGCCATTGGTCTTCGTTTGAGGGGGGCAATAAAAGAGGTTGGCAGCCTAATCACATTTCAACATATTCAATAAATATAAGTAACTTTGACACATGAATAACTTCAAATAAAGTTGTTGCTAAAGACAAATGTTCTAGTCCCTTATATAAATTCAAACCTAGGAAAAAAAAAGTTAGTAATATTGTATGGGAAACCAAATGCTACTATTAAGCTACTATTAGGCTTCTGAATCTACCCAATCCCCAACCGGGTGCAAGCTGGCTTCCTTATCTTGTGGTAGGCCCTCAGAATGATGTAGAACATGTTCTGTCTGGGGTATTTCTCATGATAACACTGATCCTCCAAAAGAAAGGGACCAAAGTCAATGTCTACTAACATAATCCCCCCTATTTCATCTGATGAGGACCTCTCAAGGGAGCCCAGAGGAGGCAATGAGTGAGGATAGGTAGGTAAGAGTAAGTTCATTTGCGACTCGGGCAATGGGGACCTCCCGGGGGAATTTAAAACTCCGGTCGTCACCGGGTCCATAGATGACACTTTATAGTTCTTCAGGTGGCCGGCCGTATCCACCTGCAGCTGTAATTGTTGCTCCCGAAAGGCTCCCCCACACCCGGTCATTTCTGTAGCAGGTGCGATGACCGAGTCCTCCATTCCCGGGGACCATCCAGTGGCCTCTTGCCAAGTTGTGTACGGCTGTTGCTCCAGGGCTACCCGATGCTGAGTGATCTCTGTCTCACAAGAGAGACACTGCAAGCTGACATGCTGCGTATCCTGCACCACTTCGGCAGCCATTTTAAGCTCCCTTTTTGGCTGTTGCTGGGGGCTAGACTCCACAAGAGATAGAAGGTGAGTAAAAGTATTGTCCACTTTCCGTGCTAGAGCTGTCAAGCGGGCTTGAATTGTGTGACTCAAAGCCCGATCCATGTCTAAGGTTACTTTCGCCACCCAGTAGTATACTATGTGGTTCAGCTGTACCCGGCGAACCGGGGGGGGGGGTTATAATGATGATGAAAGGCCGCCGCCCTGACTGACTAAAAGAGCTTTACGATGGGTCCGAGGAAGGGACCTTCATGAAATAAGTATTTTCGGATTCAGTGGGCCTTTATATAGCCAAATCCACTAGAGAGAATCATGTTATCCGAATTGAGAGATATATAATCAATGTAATCTCCTTCAGGGATCTTGAGCTGTTAGAGAAAGCGTCTAATCATGGCGGCTCCTAAGACACGCCCCCCCCAGAGCATGCAATTTTTAAACAACTTTCCCATTTACTTTTATCAAATTTGCTTTGTTCTCTTGGTATCTTTTTTGAAATCTAAATCTAGGTAGGCTCAAACTGATTTCTAAACCATGAAAACCGCCTCTTATCTCATTGCATTTTGACAGTTTTTCACACTTAGACAGCGCTAGTTCATGTGTGCCATATACATAACATTGGGCTCTCTCCCATGGAGTTATTTAAGAGTCAGCACTGATTGTCTAAAATGCAAGTCTGTCAAAATCACTGAGATAAGGGGGCAGTCTGCAGAAGCTTATATACAAGGTAATCACAGACATAATAAGTGTATTAATAGCACAGTGTTGGTTATGCAAAACTGGGGAATGGTTAATAAAGGGATTATCTATCTTTTTAAACAAATATTTTCAAGTAGACTGTCCCTTTTTAAAGTGAAAGTAAATTTTGTCCCATTAGAACACATCACTGCATTGTATAACTGTATAATATTAAAATTGCTATATTTTTTTTCTATGAAATGTATTGATTTGTGCCTTTTTTACATCATATTATTGTAATACCGTCGTTCTGCTGACTCCTCCCATCTTCTACTTCCTATATTTTTAAGTGTTGTCGTATAGAGCGGTCCCACCCGCTCTATACAAATCACAAATGCGCATTCACAAAGACCGATTACATTGCGCATGCGCAAATTGCATTCTAACTTTAATGCACATGCGATTCTCTGTTCAACCTGTCTCCAAAGCGCATGCGTCTATCTATCGTTTATGCTGTCAGTCACAAATGTTATGCACAAATGCGTGAATCAGGAGTGCGCGTTTAACATAACAGTAGAGATTCTAGACTTGACGCATGCTCAGATCCATCAATAGGCGGATGACGTTGCTTCACGGCCGCCTAACGGCCAGAATTTCAGTTCGCCCAAAAAGAAACGTGATCAGGAAGTAAGAATAGAAAGAAAAAAAACGGGTTGAATTTATCGCAGGTAAAATTCTGCTTTTATTTAGGATAAAACTTGATTTGCACATAAGTATGAAAAAAACACATGAATGAAAGTCCTGTTGATTTGCAACATATGTTACTACAGTTAGCAAAACAGCAAACTTTACTTTCACTTTAAGATGAACCTAAAAATAAGTGATTGTGTACAACTGGTTCTCTGGCTAATGGACAAAAGTTGGCTTTAATCAGCACAGGAACATTTATTGCTCAAAAAAACAAAGCACTGTAATACATTTTGAAACATTCTATTTTAGATTTAACAAATATTTCTGACCCTATCATGTCCCTTTTAATATGTTTAGTGAATTTATATATGTTGAAAAAACAATAGGATATACATAGGCCTCTATTTACTAAAGTCTGGCAGACCTGATCCGACAGTGCGGATCAGGTCCGCCAGACCTCGCTGAATACGGAGAGCAATACGCTCTCCGTATTCAGCATTGCACCAGCTGCTTCATAACTGCTGTTTCTGCAGGCTCGCCAGAAACACAGGGCATCAAGCTCCATTCGTAGCTTGATAAGATAGGCCCCATAGTCCTTAAGGTTAAGTTTGTGTGTGTGGACACCACTTCTAATTATTGAGTTCAGGTGTTTCAGCCACAACAATTGCAAACAACTACATAAAATCTAGCACATACTGTAGCTATGAACTCTCCATACAATGGATTGTATTGAAGAGATGGGTGACTTTAAACATGGTACTGTCATAGGATGCCACCTTTGCCACAAATCAGTTCGTGAAATTTCTTCCCTACTAGATCTGCCCCATTCAACTGTAAGTGAAATTAAATTTTGAAGTGGAAGTGTCTAGGATAACAAATAGGCTACACAAACTCACAGAGCGGGGCTACCGAATGCTGAAAGTGTGGTGCGTAAAAAAATAATAATTGCCTAGCATCTGTTGCAAGACAGTTCAAAACTTCCTCTGGAAGCCACATTAGCACAGGACCTATGCATCATGAGCTTCATGAAATTGAATTTTCTTGGCCGAGCAGCTGTACATAAGCCTCATATCAATATGTGTAATGGTAAGCCACCACTGGACTCTTGAGCAGTGGAAACTTGTTATCTGGAGTGATGAATCCCACTTCACTATCTAGCACTCGGATGGAAGAATCTGGTTGGGGCGAATGCCAGGAGAATGCTTAGTGCCTTCTGTAAAGTTTGGTGGAGGAGCGAAAATTGGGGCTTTTATTTCAGGGTTTGGCCTAGGCCCCTTAGTTCCAGTGAAGGGTCATCATAATGCTACAGTATACAAAGACATTTTAGACAATTTTGTTCCAACTTTGTGGCAACAGTTTGAGGAATGCCATTTCCCTTTCAAGCATTACTGTGCCCCTGTGCAATGAAATCCAAAGCTTTACAACCTCAGCATGTTGTTCAGAAAGCAAGACCTTAGGGCACACTTAGGTTTGTGCACACTTAGTAATTAATTAATCAATTTGTGCACATCCAAACCTCAACATAAATATGCTCCTTTGCACGAAGTATAGTTCATGAAGACATGGTTTGGTGTGGAGGAATTTGAGTGGCCTTCACAGAACCTCAAGCCCATTGAACACATTTGGAATGCTGATTACGAGCCAGAACTTCTCATCCAAATACTAATTTGGTTGAATGGGCACAAATTCCCATATACGCACTCCAAAATCTTGTAGGCAGTCTCCTAGAAGAGCTATTATAGCTGCAAAGTAGGATCAAACTATATTCATGCCAATTGTTTTGGAATGGGATATCTAACAAGCTCATATAGTTGTGATGGTCAGGTGTACGTGTACTTTTGCATGTAATATGTTGTATAGTTTTTTTTGAGGGTTTTTTTAAATGCCAAATTTTACATCTAGGTTAATAATATAGTATTTGGTTGATGGGAAAAGTATTGTATTTTTTTTCATGTTTGCATCAGAAATGAATCGCTACTTGCCAAAATCTTTGCATACTTAGTCAATCTCTCTTGATTTTGAATAAGGGCCTACTAATGGCAAATCTGCTTGAAAAACTTCAAGCTGATATTCAGAATCAATTGGTCCAGCAGAAGAAGCACAATATATGTACACATGCCCAAATCTGAACAACCAAAAAACAAGACTTTTTCAATAATAATTTTTAATAAAAAATTACTTGTTTCCCCCGCAATTCAATTAAATAACAACTATTACCTTTCTGATTACAGTACTGTACTATCTTTTAGATTGCATGTATAAGCTGCATAATGACATGTAAGTATTACCTAAATGACACAAGATATTATGCTTTACACTTGGTCCCATCCCCTCTCCGAGCTGTCCCATTTTACAAAGTCATATATACAACAAATATTCCAAAATCAAAACTATTCTAATATCCTAACTTTTTTTCTGGTCACAAGCAGTTTGGATAAAGGTGTTTTGTACCCGTTTATGCTGCTTTTCAGCTGATGTGTGAATTGTTGGATGAAAATATATTCATTTGCTATATTTCATACTTTGTGCAGCAACTGCAAATGTTCACCATCTGCTTGTTGGCAAGTACCATTGTGAACAATGAAGCAAAATAGAGCTAGACGGCAGCGCTTGTAAATGCATAATTCAAGACTTTTTTTTTTTTTTTTCAAGAAGTGTGCCCCTAAATAATCTAAGCCTCTGCAGACTGTCCCCTTATCACAGTTCTTTTGACAGACTTGCATTTTAGCCAATTAGTGCTGACTCATAAATAACTCCACAAGAGTGAGCTCAATGTTATCTACACATGAACTAAGCTGTCTAGCTGTGAAAAACTGTCAAAATGCACTAAAATAAGAGGCAGCCTTCAAGGGCTTAGAAATTAGCATATGAGCCTAACAAAGAATACCAACAGAACAAAGCAAATTTTATGATAAATCTAAATTGGAAAGTGGTTTAAAATTGTATGCCCTATTTGAATCTTGAAAGTTTCATTTTGACTAGATTCTCCCGTTTAGTCGCATTAATATGTGGTATACATTCAAGCTTATTCAATATGAAATGTAGAGTAAAAACAAGGCCCAATAAAATCTAGCAATGTTATGTTTGGTAACTGGGACCATCAGAAGAGGCCACAGGGAGAATTTTTTTTTTTGGGGGGGGGGGGGGTTGTAAACTTGAAGGGACATGAAACCCAATTTTTTTCTTTCATATTCAGACAAAGCATACCATTTTAAAGTGAATGTAAATTTTGATGCTTTAGTGCCCGGTTTAAAAAATTAGGAATCCGGCTTCCTCCAATCACAGTGTTGAATCAGACACGGATTCCCCCGTGGGGGAAGCCGTGATTGGAGGATGACCTATCCATTTATTTCTGACATCAGAAATGGCTTGCGACGACCGGAGGAAGATGGAGCTGCTGTCAAGTTTAAAAGGTAAGTTTTTTTCACAACAAGAGTGAAATGTAAATTTTGATGAATTAAATGCCCCTGTTTTTAATCAAATTTTTAAAAACCGGGCACTTTAGCATCAAAATTTACATTCACTTTAAACAACTTTCCAATTTACTTCAATTATTTAATTTGCTTCCTTCTCTTGTTTTCCTTTGCTGAAAGGTTTATCTAGGAAAGCTCAGGAGCAGCAAATAACCTAGGTTCTAGCTGCTGATTGGTTGCTGCATATATATACTTATTGTCATTGGCTCACCCATGTGTTCAGTTAGCAACCAGTAGTGCATTGCTGCTCATTCAACAAAGCATACCAAGAGAACAAATAAAAATTGATAATAGGAGTAAATTAAAAAATTGCTTAAAATTGCATGCTCTATCTGAATCATGAAAGAAAAATTTTGGGTTTCATATCCCTTTAACATATGAGCTCATGAGGCATGAAAAAGAAATTAAAACTTTAACTGGAAAAAATATAATTTTGTTTCTTTGTTTTGACCACTTATATTAATGGGCACCTGCATTAAAGGGACAGTAAACACCTTGTAATTATAAGACATTTCTGCTGTGGTGCTAGAAAATAACGTATCAGCCAGGTGTTAATATTTTTAAAACAAATGAACATCACCATTTGCCTTATTTGGAAGAGCCAATCTGGGCTTTAGTCCACAGACTAGGATAACCACTGTCATAAAGTTAGTATAAAATCTAATTGTTTTGCAGTTTTAATCTGAAAAAGCCCGTCATGGACATATATGGAGCAAGGTTATCCTAGATAAGTCAGCAGGGTGCATTTCAAGTTCTGATTATTAGAAATTGCTGAATTTTCAGACATAAATTACATGGAAATGAGGCAAAATAAATAATGAAAATATACTCCAAAGTTGTTTCATTAGGCATAATCAAACATGTTATGTAAAAATCTCAAGGTTTTTACAGTCCATTTTAAGTAATTACTTTTTATACTGTACAGGAATGAATGCAATCCAGCATGACTTGGGGCAGTGGAAAGACAGAGATTTTTATTTTTTTAGCGTTAAATTACAGTAAAAGTAGGAAAAATAAATAATGAAAGTGCATTGCAGAGGTGTATGTGTATGTATGTGTGTGTATAATATATATATATATATATATATATATATATATATATATATATATATATATATATATAATTTTTTAATTTTTTTTTTTTTTTTTTTAAATATGCATAATTAAACCATTTTATGGGGAAGTTGGTTTTAAATTTGTCTCTTTAATCTTTTGCTTGTTACTGTTTTTATATATTTTACAGCCTCTGCTCATTGGAACACTTCCTGCTCAATATGGGGAAGAAATGAAAGGAATTGCTGATGCTTCTGGACTTCCGTTAGGTATAATTATGTCACCACTTTTTTTTCTTTAAGCTCAGAGAAAGCTGTTCTCGTTTTTTGCCATAGCTCTTAACGCTTTAGCAGTTCCATCACTTTGGATAAATAAGAATATGAATGTAAATACACATTCTGCAAAATGAAGTAATGAGAAAGTGAATACAAATTTGCTTCAGTGGAGGAACAGGCAGGGCCACCATCAGGGGGTGAAAGGGGTGACTCCTGTTAAGGGCCCACTGGACCAGGGGGCCCCATGAGGCAAGCACAAGCCAGAGGGCGCTACAGCAGAGCGCTATTGAGCGTGGGAAATGTCATTACAAGGAGTAAAGCATTAGCATTTGAGAGGAATTCTGAGTGTGCACTAAACCACTATGCATAGTGTGAGACAGACTTGGCACTTCAGTTTGTGCAGTGTGTGCCTGAGTCAGATGGCAGATCATTTGCAGAGGAGGTACGACTTACTTAGTAAATGTTTTTTATTTCTTTGGGCAATTTTGGATTGTAACTTCAGTGTGGTAGTTGTATGGAGTCCATAAAAACACCTTTCTTTTTTAAGCAATATGCAGCAGTGTATTTATGATTATTTGACAATGTTGTAGAAATTCTATATTTAAAGCCATGCTGAAATGTTTCCTCCTCAATACACAAATGGTAGGTGCCCTTTTGGCAGATATGATTTTTTTTATATATATATATATATATATATATATTTACATTCCACTTTACTGCCCCTTTATGCAAGGACTTTCCAGATGCCAGGAGGCATTTTATCCATAAGTAAAGCTGACAGGAACAGTTGTACACTATTTGTAAACCAGATTTGAAGTGGTGCTCTTGGTTGGGGAAAATGGGGGGGGGGGGGGGGGCAAACATATGTCAACCTTTCAAAAGTGCTTTTCTTCATCTACCCATTCTGACAGATCATTAATGTATGATTTTGAATTCACATAAGTATTTTTGTTTGCACATTTACAAATCTGATTCTTTAAAAAGTGATCTCTAAATTTCTGCTAATTTTTTTTATCATGCATGTGTATGTATGTCTCTGTGAGGGTATGTGCATACAGGGAGTGCAGAATTATTAGGCAAATGAGTATTTTGACCACATCATCCTCTTTATGCATGTTGTCTTACTCCAAGCTGTATAGGCTCGAAAGCCTACTACCAATTAAGCATATTAGGTGATGTGCATCTCTGTAATGAGAAGGGGTGTGGTCTAATGACATCAACACCCTATATCAGGTGTGCATAATTATTAGGCAACTTCCTTTCCTTTGGCAAAATGGGCCAAAAGAAGGACTTGACAGGCTCAGAAAAGTCAAAAATAGTGAGATATCTTGCAGAGGGATGCAGCACTCTTAAAATTGATCATCGAACAATCAAGCGTTTCATTCAAAATAGTCAACAGGGTCGCAAGAAGCGTGTGGAAAAACCAAGGCGCAAAATAACTGCCCATGAACTGAGAAAAGTCAAGCGTGCAGCTGCCAAGATGCCACTTGCCACCAGTTTGGCCATATTTCACTGGAGTGCCCAAAAGCACAATGTGTGCAATACTCAGAGACATGGCCAAGGTAAGAAAGGCTGAAAGACGACCACCACTGAACAAGACACACAAGCTGAAACGTCAAGACTGGGCCAAGAAATATCTCAAGACTGATTTCTTTCATGTACTTAGCAAGAGTCCATGAGCTAGTGACGTATGGGATATACATTCCTACCAGGAGGGGCAAAGTTTCCCAAACCTCAAAATGCCTATAAATACACCCCTCACCACACCCACAATTCAGTTTTTACAAACTTTGCCTCCGATGGAGGTGGTGAAGTAAGTTTGTGCTAGATTCTACGTTGATATGCGCTCAGCAGCAAGTTGGAGCCCGGTTTTCCTCTCAGCGTGCAGTGAATGTCAGAGGGATGTGAGGAGAGTATTGCCTATTTGAATGCAGTGATCTCCTTCTACGGGGTCTATTTCATAGGTTCTCTGTTATCGGTCGTAGAGATTCATCTCTTACCTCCCTTTTCAGATCGACAATATACTCTTATATATACCATTACCTCTGCTGATTCTCGTTTCAGTACTGGTTTGGCTTTCTACAAACATGTAGATGAGTGTCCTGGGGTAAGTAAATCTTATTTTCTGTGACACTCTAAGCTATGGTTGGGCACTTTGTTTATAAAGTTCTAAATATATGTATTCAAACATTTATTTGCCTTGACTCAGAATGTTCAACTTTCCTTAATTTTCAGACAGTCAGTTTCATATTTGGGATGATGCATTTGAATTAATCATTTTTTCTTACCTTCAAAAATTTGACTCTTTTTTTTTCCCTGTGGGCTGTTAGGCTCGCGGGGGCTGAAAATGCTTCATTTTATTGCGTCATTCTTGGCGCGGACTTTTTTGGCGCAAAAATTCTTTTCCGTTTCCGGCGTCATACGTGTCGCCGGAAGTTGCGTCATTTTTTGACGTTATTTTGCGCCAAAAATGTCGGCGTTCCGGATGTGGCGTCATTTTTGGTGCCAAAAGCATTTAGGCGCCAAATAATGTGGGCGTCTTATTTGGCGCTAAAAAATATGGGCGTCTCTTTTGTCTCCACATTATTTAAGTCTCATTTTTCATTGCTTCTGGTTGCTAGAAGCTTGTTCTTTGGCATTTTTTCCCATTCCTGAAACTGTCATTTAAGGAATTTGATCAATTTTGCTTTATATGTTGTTTTTTCTCTTACATATTGCAAGATGTCTCACGTTGCATCTGAGTCAGAAGATACTACAGGAAAATCGCTGTCTAGTGCTGGATCTACCAAAGCTAAGTGTATCTGCTGTAAACTTTTGGTAGCTATTCCTCCGGCTGTTGTTTGTATTAATTGTCATGACAAACTTGTTAATGCAGATAATATTTCCTTTAGTAAAGTACCATTGTCTGTTGCAGTTCCTTCAACATCTAAGGTGCAGAATGTTCCTGATAACATAAGAGATTTTGTTTCTGAATCCATCAAGAAGGCTATGTCTGTTATTTCTCCTTCTAGTAAACGTAAAAAATCTTTTAAAACTTCTCTCCCTACAGATGAATTTTTTAAATGAACATCATCATTCTGATTCTGATGTCTCTTCTGGTTCAGAGGATTCTGTTTCAGAGATTGATGCTGATAAATCTTCATATTTATTTAAAATGGAATTTATTCGTTCTTTACTTAAAGAAGTACTAATTGCTTTAGAAATAGAGGATTCTGGTCCTCTTGATACTAATTCTAAACGTTTAGATAAGGTATTTAAATCTCCTGTGGTTATTCCAGAAGTTTTTCCTGTTCCTAATGCTATTTCTGCAGTAATTTCCAAAGAATGGGATAAATTGGGTAATTCATTTACTCCTTCTAAACGTTTTAAGCAATTATATCCTGTACCGTCTGACAGGTTAGAATTTTGGGACAAAATCCCTAAAGTTGATGGGGCTATTTCTACCCTTGCTAAACGTACTACTATTCCTACGTCAGATGGTACTTCGTTTAAAGATCCTTTAGATAGGAAAATTGAATCCTTTCTAAGAAAAGCTTATCTGTGTTCAGGTAATCTTCTTAGACCTGCTATATCATTGGCTGATGTTGCTGCAGCTTCAACTTTTTGGTTGGAAACTTTAGCGCAACAAGTAACAAATTATGATTCTCATGATATTATTATTCTTCTTCAGCATGCTAATAATTTTATCTGTGATGCCATTTTTGATATTATCAGAGTTGATGTCAGGTTTATGTCTCTAGCTATTTTAGCTAGAAGAGCTTTATGGCTTAAGACTTGGAATGCTGATATGGCTTCTAAATCAACTCTGCTTTCCATTTCTTTCCAGGGTAACAAATTATTTGGTTCTCAGTTGGATTCTATTATCTCAACTGTTACTGGTGGGAAAGGAACTTTTTTACCACAGGATAAAAAATCTAAAGGTAAAAACAGGGCTAATAATCGTTTTCGTTCCTTTCGTTTCAACAAAGAACAAAAGCCTGATCCTTCATCCTCAGGAGCAGTTTCAGTTTGGAAACCATCTCCAGTCTGGAATAAATCCAAGCCTGCTAGAAAGGCAAAGCCTGCTTCTAAGTCCACATGAAGGTGCGGCCCTCATTCCAGCTCAGCTGGTAGGGGGCAGGTTACGTTTTTTCAAAGAAATTTGGATCAATTCTGTTCACAATCTTTGGATTCAGAACATTGTTTCAGAAGGGTACAGAATTGGTTTCAAGATGAGACCTCCTGCAAAGAGATTTTTTCTTTCCCGTGTCCCAGTAAATCCAGTGAAAGCTCAAGCATTTCTAAATTGTATTTCAGATCTAGAGTTGGCTGGAGTAATTATGCCAGTTCCAGTTCCGGAACAGGGGATGGGGTTTTATTCAAATCTCTTTATTGTACCAAAGAAGGAGAATTCCTTCAGACCAGTTCTGGATCTAAAAATATTGAATCGTTATGTAAGGATACCAACGTTCAAGATGGTAACTGTAAGGATTATCTTGCCTTTTGTTCAGCAAGGGAATTATATGTCCACAATAGATTTACAGGATGCATATCTGCATATTCCGATTCATCCAGATCATTATCAGTTCCTGAGATTCTCTTTTCTGGACAAGCATTACCAGTTTGTGGCTCTGCCGTTTGGCCTAGCTACAGCTCCAAGAATTTTTACAAAGGTTCTCGGTGCCCTTCTGTCTGTAATCAGAGAACAGGGTATTGTGGTATTTCCTTATTTGGACGATATCTTGGTACTTGCTCAGTCTTTACATTTAGCAGAATCTCATACGAATCGACTTGTGTTGTTTCTTCAAGATCATGGTTGGAGGATCAATTTACCAAAAAGTTCTTTGATTCCTCAGACAAGGGTAACCTTTCTGGGTTTCCAGATAGATTGTGTCCATGACTCTGTCTTTAACAGACAAGAGACGTCTAAAATTGATTGCAGCTTGTCGAAACCTTCAGTCACATCCATTCCCTTCGGTAGCCTTATGCATGGAAATTCTAGGTCTTATGACTGCTGCATCGGACGCGATCCCCTTTGCTCGTTTTCACATGCGACCTCTTCAGCTCTGTATGCTGAATCAATGGTGCAAGGATTACACAAAGATATCTCAATTAATATCTTTAAAACCGATTGTTCGACACTCTCTAACGTGGTGGACAGATCACCATCGTTTAATTCAGGGGGCTTCTTTTGTGCTTCCGACCTGGACTGTAATTTCAACAGATGCAAGTCTCACAGGTTGGGGAGCTGTGTGGGGATCTCTGATGGCACAAGGAGTTTGGGAATCTCAGGAGGTGAGATTGCCGATCAATATTTTGGAACTCCGTGCAATTTTCAGAGCTCTTCAGTTTTGGCCTCTTCTGAAGAGAGAATCGTTCATTTGTTTTCAGACAGACAATGTCACAACACACTCACACTCACAGTCCTCTGGCTATGAAAGAAGTATCTCGAATTTTGGTTTGGGCGGAATCCAGCTCCTGTCTAATCTCTGCGGTTCATATCCCAGGTATAGACAATTGGGAAGCGGATTATCTCAGTCGCCAAACGTTGCATCCGGGCGAATGGTCTCTTCACCCAGAGGTATTTCTTCAGATTGTTCAAATGTGGGAACTTCCGGAAATAGATCTGATGGCGTCTCATCTAAACAAGAAACTTCCCAGGTATCTGTCCAGATCCCGGGATCCTCAGGCGGAGGCAGTGGATGCATTATCACTTCCTTGGAAGTATCATCCTGCCTATATCTTTCCGCCTCTAGTTCTTCTTCCAAGAGTAATCTCCAAGATTCTGAAGGAATGCTCGTTTGTTCTGCTGGTAGCTCCGGCATGGCCTCACAGGTTTTGGTATGCGGATGTTGTCCGGATGGCCTCTTGCCAACCGTGGACTCTTCCGTTAAGACCAGACCTTCTGTCTCAAGGTCCTTTTTTCCATCAGGATCTGAAATCCTTAAATTTAAAGGTATGGAGATTGAACGCTTGATTCTTGGTCAAAGAGGTTTCTCTGACTCTGTGATTAATACTATGTTACAGGCTCGTAAATCTGTATCTAGAGAGATATATTATAGAGTCTGGAAGACTTATATTTCTTGGTGTCTTTCTCATCATTTTTCTTGGCATTCTTTTAGAATACCGCGAATTTTACAGTTTCTTCAGGATGGTTTAGATAAGGGTTTGTCCGCAAGTTCCTTGAAAGGACAAATCTCTGCTCTTTCTGTTCTTTTTCACAGAAAGATTGCTATTCTTCCTGATATTCATTGTTTTGTACAAGCTTTGGTTCGTATAAAACCTGTCATTAAGTCAATTTCTCCTCCTTGGAGTTTGAATTTGGTTCTGGGGGCTCTTCAAGCTCCTCCGTTTGAACCTATGCATTCATTGGACATTAAATTACTTTCTTGGAAAGTTTTGTTCCTTTTGGCCATCTCTTCTGCCAGAAGAGTTTCTGAATTATCTGCTCTTTCTTGTGAGTCTCCTTTTCTGATTTTTCATCAGGATAAGGCGGTGTTGCGAACTTCTTTTGAATTTTTACCTAAAGTTGTGAATTCCAACAACATTAGTAGAGAAATTGTGGTTCCTTCATTATGTCCTAATCCTAAGAATTCTAAGGAGAAATCGTTGCATTCTTTGGATGTTGTTAGAGCTTTGAAATATTATGTTGAAGCTACTAAATCTTTCCGAAAGACTTCTAGTCTATTTGTTATCTTTTCCGGTTCTAGAAAAGGCCAGAAAGCTTCTGCCATTTCTTTGGCATCTTGGTTGAAATCTTTAATTCATCTTGCCTATGTTGAGTCGGGTAAAACTCCGCCTCAGAGGATTACAGCTCATTCTACTAGGTCAGTTTCTACTTCCTGGGCGTTTAGGAATGAAGCTTCGGTTGCTCAGATTTGCAAAGCAGCAACTTGGTCCTCTTTGCATACTTTTACTAAATTCTACCATTTTGATGTATTTTCTTCTTCTGAAGCAGTTTTTGGTAGAAAAGTACTTCAGGCAGCGGTTTCAGTTTGAATCTTCTGCTTATGTTTTTCATTAAACTTTATTTTGGGTGTGGATTATTTTCAGCAGGAATTGGCTGTCTTTATTTTATCCCTCCCTCTCTAGTGACTCTTGTGTGGAAAGATCCACATCTTGGGTAATCATTATCCCATACGTCACTAGCTCATGGACTCTTGCTAATTACATGAAAGAAAACATAATTTATGTAAGAACTTACCTGATAAATTCATTTCTTTCATATTAGCAAGAGTCCATGAGGCCCGCCCTTTTTTTGTGGTGGTTATGATTTTGTATAAAGCACAATTATTCCAATTCCTTATTTTATATGCTTTCGCACTTTTTTATCACCCCACTTCTTGGCTATTCGTTAAACTGAATTGTGGGTGTGGTGAGGGGTGTATTTATAGGCATTTTGAGGTTTGGGAAACTTTGCCCCTCCTGGTAGGAATGTATATCCCATACGTCACTAGCTCATGGACTCTTGCTAATATGAAAGAAATTAATTTATCAGGTAAGTTCTTACATAAATTATGTTTTTTCTAAGGTTTTATGGACTGATGAAATGAGAGTGAGTCTTGATGGGCCAGGTGGATGGGCCCGTGGCTGGATTGGTAAAGGGCAGAGAGCTCCAGTCCGACTCAGACGCCAGCAAGGTGGAGGTGGAGTACTGGTTTGGGCTGGTATCATCAAAGATGAGCTTGTGGGGCCTTTTCGGGTTGAGGATGGAGTCAAGCTCAACTCCCAGTCCTACTGCCAGTTTCTGGAAGACACCTTCTTCAAGCAGTGGTACAGGAAGAAGTCTGCATCCTTCAAGAAAAACATGATTTTCATGCAGGACAATGCTCCATCACAGTACTCCACAGCGTGGCTGGCAAGAAAGGGTATAAAAGAAGAAAATCTAATGACATGGCCTCCTTATTCACCTGATCTGAACCCCATTGAGAACCTGTGGTCCATCTTCAAATGTGAGATTTACAAGGAGGGAAAACAGTACACCTCTCTGAACAGTGTCTGGGAGGCTGTGGTTGCTGCTGCACGCAATGTTGATGGTGAACAGATCAAAACACTGACAGAATCCATGGATGGCAGGCTTTTGAGTGTCCTTGCAAAGAAAGGTGGCTATATTGGTCACTGATTTGTTTTTGTTTTTGAATGTCAGAAATGTATATTTGTGAATGTTGAGATGTTATATTGGTTTCACTGGTAAAAATAAATAATTGAAATGGGTATATATTTGTTTTTTGTTAAGTTGCCTAATAATTATGCACAGTAATAGTCACCTGCACACACAGATATCCCCCTAAAATAGCTATAACTAAAAACAAACTAAAAACTACTTCCAAAACTATTCAGCTTTGATATTAATGAGTTTTTGGGTTCATTGAGAACATGGTTGTTGTTCAATAATAAAATTAATCCTCAAAAATACAACTTGCCTAATAATTCTGCACTCCCTGTATGTCTTTTTGCATTTTCTGTGGGTGTCTCTGTGAGGGTGTGTTTTCTGTGGATGTCTCAGTGAGTGTGTGTGTGTGTATATATTTCTTTGTGTGTTTTCTGTGGGTGTCTCTCTGTGTGTGTGTATGTCTTTGTGTTTTCTAAAGCTGTCTGTGTGGGTGTTTCCTTGTGTGTATGTGCAAGTTTGTGTGTGTGTCCATTGTCTGTTCCTTTTTAGGACATTTTGACCTTACTACTGATTATTCACATCTTTCTACAGCCTTTGAGACAGACCTTTCTGGAAGTCACCAATCCACCACTTAACCTTTCAATTATTGTTTAGGCAGTTCAGGGCCCTTTTCAGCCAATGCATGCTGTTGTCATGATATAGTTGACAAAAAGATAATCAGAACTCCATATTTTGTCTTTTAAAGCTCCTTTTTTGACAAAACTGTAGCTACCTTATTACTTGTCTGGTCAATGTAAACAAGTGCTGAGTGTCTGTTTGGGTGTCTGTGTCAAAAATTGCACATGTCAAGGGAGGGCCCTAATCCATGGTTAAGTCAGTCAGGGGCCCCAAAATTTCTAGTGGCGGCCATGGGAACAGGACTTGCATCATGTGAACACATGTACCATTCTGTTTTGTGGAGAGTAGACCACACTTTGGAAATGTGTGTGTGTCTGGTACACGTTTTTGCAGGACACACATTTTGTACCCATATATCTAATAATTAGATGGAGTTGCTGAAGTTCAAATCGAGCATCAGGATGGGGAAGAAAGGGGATTTAAGTGACTTTGAATGTGGCATGGTTATTGGTGCCAGACAGGCTGGTCTGAGTAGTTCAAAATCTGCTGATCTACTGGGATTTTCAGGGACAATCATCTCTAGGGTTTACAGAGAATGGTCCAAAAAAGAGAAAATATCCAGTGAGCGCCAGGTGTGTGGACGACAATGCCTTGTTGAGGTCAGAGGAGAATGGGCAGATTGGTTTTAAATGATAGAAAGGCAACAGTAACTCAAATAACCACTTGTTACAACCAAGGTATGCAGAATACCATCTCTGAACGCACAACACGTCAAAACTTGAAGCAGCCGAAGACCACACCGGGTGCCACTCCTGTCAGCTAAGAACAGGAAACTGAGGCTACAATTCGCCCAGGCTCACCAAAATTGGACAATAGAAGATTGGAAAAATGTTGCCTGGTCTGATGAGTCTCTCAATTTCAGCTGCAACATTAAGATGGTAGGGTCAGAATTTGGAATAAACATGAAAGCATGGATCCATCCTGCCTTGCATCAACAGTTCAGGCTGGTGGTGGTGGTGTAATGGTGTGGGGGATATTTTCTTGGCACACTTTGGGCCCCTTAGTACCAATTGAGCATCATTTAAATGCCACGGCCTACCTGAGTATTGTTGCTGACCATGTCCATCCTTTTTATGACTACAGTGTTCCCATCTTCTGATGGCTACTTCCAGCAGGATAATGCACCATGCCACAAAGCTCAAATCATATCAAAATGGTCTCTTTAACATGACAATGAGTTCACTGTACTGCAATGGCCTCCACAGTCGCCAGATCTCAATCCAATAGAGCACCTTTGGGATGTGGTGGAATGGGAGATTCGCATCATGAATGTGCAGCCGACAAATCTGCAGCAACTGCGTGATGCTATCACGTCAATATGGACCAAAATGTCTGAGGAATGTTTCCAACACCTTGTTGTATCTATGCCATGAAGAATTAAGGCAGTTCTGAAGGTAAAAGGGGCCCAACCCGGTACTAGCAAGGTGTACCTAATAAAGTGGCTGATGTATATTCTACAGTTCTTAGGCTTTTCATATATGTTCATAAGAGTTTTTATTTATTAATATTGTTGGCATCTTTGTTCTTGTTTATTACTGGTTATAAGGGTCTAAAGGGATATGAAACCTTCCATTTTTCTTTCATGATTCAGGTACAGCATGCAATGTTAGACAACTCTCCAGTTTATTTCTATTATCAGCAGTTTTGCAATAACTTTGTACATTTGCAAGAGCATTAGATTGCAGCAGTTTTTCATTGCATGCAGTGCCTCAGACACATGCGGGCTGCTTACGTAGGTATCCAACAAACATACAAGGTTGACTGCCACACTCAAGTGCTATTATGAAAACAAAGAATCTTTATTCCAAAATACTTAAAGGGACACTGAACCCATTTTTTTTCTTTCGGGATTCAGATAGAGCATGACATTTTAAGCAACTTTCTAATTTACTCCTATTATCAAATTTTTTTCATTCTCTTGGTATCTTCATTTGAAATGCAAGAATGTAAGTTTAGATGCCAGCCCATTTTTGGTGAACAACCTGGGTTGTTCTTGCTGATTGTTGGATCCACCAATAAAAAACTTCTGTCCAGAGTTCTAAACCAAAAAAAAAAAGCCTAGATGCTTTTTTCAAATAAAGAGAACAAAGAAAATTTGATAATAGGAGTACACTAGAAAGTTGCTTAAAATTGCATGCTCTATGAATCACGAAAGAAAAAAAATTGGGTTCAGTGTCCCTTTAAAAATAAGAATATACACACAGAGGTAACAAAGACGTGGACATTTTACGGGTTTCACACCAATTGCCGGCGCTTACTTATATCTGTAACATGCTTGTCCAAACTGCAAGATGTAACTGTATATACTATGATGTACCAGCCACCCTAATTAGAATAATTATGCCCATGTGACATAAAATAGTGTTTGAAGAGAAGAAAAAGTAACTTGTTTTCAAGTCACTTGAAGTTCAATTTAAAATATACTGATAAATGTCAAGGCAAATAAATAGATGGATAGTTAAAAAGGAATACATAGAGACAGACAGATAAATTAGACAGATAAAGATAGATACATGATAGTCTGACATCTACTGATAGATACATAGATTAATAGACAAATAGTGATACATACGGGTCTATATAGATAGTTATAAGGAATTTCTTGATCACATGATTAAAATTAAACTGTATGAGAATATTATTTTTTTTTTAAATCATTGCATATGTTATTCACATAATGTGAAATGTTTATTTAGAATATATATATATATATATATATATATATATACACTATAATCGAGTTTGTAACACGTCCGTCGGTGTTGCCAGTTGGGCACGCATCCTCAAAGGAATGTTGGCTGGGCGCGCAGTCAAAAGAATCCACCTGGATGCAGCGCAGCTGCATTCAGGTGGATTCCAAAAATGTCAGGGTGGTGAAAGAATTCACTAAAGGTGGATTCTTTCACCACCCTGCCATTTTCGGAATCCACCTGGATGCAGCGTTGGCAAACCCGAAGCCTTAATAAAAAATAAAAAAACACGCAACCACACAAAATAACAAAAAAATACGTAACCGCCCGCAAGAAATAAAAACACGTAACCGCCTGCACGAAGTATACAAAAAAAAACTAAACTCCTGCACAAAGTATTAATAAACACCTAAACCGTCAACCCCCACATCGCAAAATAATAGTTATTAACCCTAAACTGCAAATATTAACCCCTAAACCGCCAGCCCCCCACATCGCAATAAACCTATTAACCCTTGAACCGCCAACACCCCACATCGGCAATAAACCTATTAACCCCTAAACTGCCAAACCCCCACATCGCAATAACCCTAATTAATAAATTAACCCCTAAACTGCTAACCCCACAATGCAAAAATAACTAATTTAATTACTAAGCCCCCTAACCTAACACCCCCTAAATTAACCCCAATTACTACTAAATTACAATTAAAATAAAAAAACCTAACATTAAATTACAAAAATAAAAAAGTCTAACATTACAGAAAAAAATAAACAACATTTTTTTAAAAAAAGGGCCTTTTGTAGGGCATTGCCCTAAGTTAAAAAGCAGCTCTTTTACCTCTAAAAAATACCAAATATATAAAAATGTTGATAAATAGGTAGTTCAGGTTAAAGCATAAAAAGTACAGGCAATAATGAGCACTAACTATACAGGCTCAGTTAGTTGCACTGCCTGTCATAGAGGGTGCAGCTCTTTGACAAGTCGGTATAATGTGACACTCCCAGTGCTGTGTGCAGTCAGTGTAGTGTCACTAATATGTAGAAAATCTGTGGTTCCAAAGTGTCTCTTTATTTTTCTGCTTACGTTCATTGCTTGCTTTATTGCAAATATTTGTAAAGATTCACAAAACTAGTAGAAATAAGCTTTTGTATGCAGACACAGTGTTCATATGAATCTTTACTGTAACAGGCGGTGTTGTAATAAACAAATCTGTAAAAGGCACACCCTTTTTTTTAAGTTTGCGTAATGATATGTTACACATACTTTCTAAAGACTTGGAGCACAATCGGACACATGTTATTGAAGAAGAGTTGCTGACAAAATGTCGGCATTAAAGGGATATTCCAGTGCAAAATTATCTGTTCTAATTAGTTAGAACATGTAGTTTTTAGCACCAGCGAGTCTGCAATGCTGTGTGTTTAACCTGCAAAAAAAGGATACAGCTGCTGAGCTAATCAGTGGTAATTACACAGCTGGGTCGTGTGACTAGCGCTGCTGATTGGTTCAGCGCAGTTTCCGATCCGAACCAGCAGGCTTCTGCAGCTCCCAAAAAATACTTTTAACTATGTATATAACCTCTTTTGAGGGTTAAACATGTAGCATTGCAGGATGGCTAGTGCTAAAATAACACGCTCTAACGAATTGGAGCATGTTTGTTTTGCACTAGAATGACCCTTTAAAGCAGGGGTATCAAACTCAATGTATCTGGGGGCCACTGGCCAAGTGTTCTTCTCCCATTGGGGCAACTTGAACTGAGTAAGTGCTCCAAAGCTGGATATACTAAGAACTAGAAGCAACATTTAGTAGTAGTGCATAGTGGGAGTTGTAGCCCACTATAGACATACACAGTTGTCTATATTTATCTTGTGAGTGCCAAGTGAAGTGAAGTGATCTGGAACTGTATAACAACGTAAAAAGTAGAACATCAACTAGTTACACCTCTTAGAACCCTAAAAAAATAAAATTTATAGTTTATCTATTATACAAGGGAGGGCCAGATTAAATTATATTGAGGGCCACATATGGCCCTGGAGCCAATACTTTGAGACCACTGCTTTAAAGAGACACAAAACCCCAATATTTCCTTTCATGATTCCGATAGAGCATACAATAAAAAAATTAAAAATAAAAGTTCCAATTTGCTTCTAGCGCATTTAAACGGTACACACGTTTACTCCCCTATCAGGCATAACTAATCTGACACAGATAAGCAGTAAAGTACAAACTACTCAATACAAATAAAAGTGCTTGATTAAGGTTAGTATAAACAAACTAAAGATATTTTTTTTTATTTGTTTTATGAAGTGTTTACAAAGTATAATGTCCCGCCGTTCTCTTCTCCCTCCTCTAACTGGTCTCTGGACATGTATAATATTCTTTTCTTGAGAAAACATGTAGTACAGTTTATATACTGTATCCAACATGTCGTTAAATTTCCTTTTTAATGTTACAGTTGATGGAATTTCAAATATAACTTTTACCAGAGACAGATCTAAAAGGACAAATTGTGATGCCTATTACTTTACATTCACCATACAAAAATGTCTTGTTAATTTTAGTTTCTGTCTCATTTTTCTGTTAGGTGAGGTCATCCTGTTTAATATATTCTATGAAGTGTTCACTGTGTGCACGTCATTGGTGGCAGAAGATAAATCTGGTAAGCTTAACTTTGTAACACATATATATATATATATATATATATATATATATATATATATATATATATATATATATATATATATATATATATATATATATATATATATATATATATATATATATATATATAAATTTGTTTTAAATGTTTTCATATGTAACAATTTTATTTTTTTTATTTCAAAAGGAAAGTTGTATCATGCCAGAAATCTAGATTTTGGATTATTTCTTGGGTGAGTATAGAAACCTTTCATATTTGTTTTAATATACAAAAGACTGCAGAGATTCATGTGAATTAAATTATTCGTATTGTAACTGAACAATATCACTGATGGTTTGTGTGTTCAAATCACGTTTATGTTCAACATGATAAAAAGGTTCATTTACAACCGCAAAACCATAATTGTGTTTATTGTAATAGGACTCGTGTATATATTTATATACAGTCGTATGCAAAAGTTTAGACACCCCTGACAATTTCCATAATTTTCATTTATAAATAATTGGGTGTTTTGGATCAGCAATTTCATTTTGATCTATCAAATAACTGAAGGACACAGTAATATTTCAGTAGTGAAATGAGGTTTATTGGATTAACAGAAAATGTGCAATATGCATCAAAACGAAATTAGACAGCTGCATAAATTTGGGCACCCCAACAGTAATATCGCAATAATATTTAGTAGAGCCTCCTTTAGCAGAAATAACAGCCTCTAGACGCTTCCTATAGCCTGTAATGAGTTTCTGGATTCTGGATGAAGGTATTTTGGACCATTCCTCCTTGCAAAACATCTCCAGTTCAATTAGGTTTGATGGTTGTCGAGCATGGACAGCTTGCTTCATATCACCCCACAGATTTTCAATGATATTCAGGTCTGGGGACTGGGATTGCCATTCCAGAACATTGTACTTGTTCCGCTGCATAAATGCCAGAGTAGATTTTGAGCAGTGTTTTAGGTCGTTGTCTTGTTGAAATATCCAGCTCCGGCGTAACTTCGACTTTGTGACTGATTCCTCAACATTATTCCCAAGTATCTGCTGATATTGAGTGCAATCCATGCGACCCTCAACTTTAACAAGATTCCCAGTACCGGCACTGGCCACACAGCCCCATAGCATGATGGAACATCCACCAAATTTTACTGTGGGTAGCAAGTGTTTGTCTTGGAATGCTGTGTTCTTTTGCCGCCATGCATAACGCCCCTTGTTATGACCAAATAACTCCATCTTTGTTTCATCAGTCCACAGCACCTTCTTCCAAAATGAAGTTGGCTTGTCCAAATGTGTGTTTGCATACCTTAAGCAACTCTGTTTGTGGCGTGTGTGCAGGAAAGGCTTCTTCCGCATAACTCTCCCATACACTGAATTGTTGAACGATGCACAGTGACACTATCTGCAGCAAGATGATGTTGTAGGTTTGGAGGTGGTCTGTGGGCTGTTTTTGACCGTTCTCACCATCCTTTGCCTTTTCGATATTTTACTTCTGGCCTTAACAAGAACTGTGCCTGTGGTCTTCTATTTCCTCACTATGTTCCTTACAGTGGACACTGGCAGCTTAAATCTCTGGGATTGCTTTTTGTAGCCTTCCCCTAAACCATAATGTTGAACAATCTTTGTTTCCAGGTAATTTGAGAGTTGTTTTGAGGCCCCCATGTTGCCACTCTTCAGAGGAGAGTCAAAGAGAACAACAACTTGCAATTGGCCACCTTTAATACCTTTTCTCATGATTGGATTCACCTGTCTATGAAGTTCAAGGCTTAATGGGCTCACCAAACCAATTGTGTGTTCCAATTAATCAGTGATAGGTAGTTACAGGTATTCAAATCAACAAAATGACAAGGTGGCCCAAATTTATGCACTTGTCTAATTTCATTTTGATGCATATTGCACATTTTCTGTTAATCCAATAAACCTCATTTCACTACTGAAATATTACTGTGTTCTTCAGTTATTTGATAGATCAAAATGAAAATGCTGATCCAAACACCCAATTATTTATAAATAAAAATCATGGAAATTGTCAGCGGTGCCTAAACTTTTGCATATGACTGTGTATATATGTGTGTGTGTTATAGTTCAGTCCAGTTTAGAAACAGATCTGTTGTTCAAATTGTTTGTGATCTAACCACAACATGGGTTCTGCAAAACCGACACAATACATAACCGCTAATTGATTTGTTATTGATGAATGCCAAGGTTATGAATTCATTTAATCAATTTCAATTCATCGTGTAATTTTATATTTAATATTTTTTTCTTCTGTCCAGAGACTTCATAACGATAATAAAAGATCATTGTGATGATCATATTTTAGTTTGGTATAAGATGCTTAGTTTACATTTTTTATTATACTGAAAAAGAATGATTTTCATTCATAAATTAAACCATAAACGTAAAAAGACTGTTGAATCTAAAAATCTACTGTAGTAAGGGTCCTTAGTTCAAAGTTCCTGATGGTTTTTTTGCAGGGAAAAATTAAATAAAAACATATGAAAAGCACAAGGCACTTTGAGAAGTTCCTCTAATGACCTTGAGATTTGTAAACATTTAGGGCTTCATCACATTCATTTAGGAAACTGGTTCAAAAATAAAATGGAGATTTTTAACTATTGGTGCTATTTACCATAGGAGTATGATCTAGGCCTTTATGTGCTGACAAATATATTCCCCTGGTTTGTGTTTTGCAAGCAGTCCTGTTTGTTTGTTAAACAATATTTTAACACTTTTTTTTTTATTTTTTTTTATTTTATTGATTAGTTGGGATGTGAAAAACAATTCATGGATGGTCACTGAGCTGCTGCGTCCATTAGTTGTGAATGTGAATTTCCAAAGAAATAATAAAACCGTTTTTCTATCAACAAGTTTTGTTGGATATGTGGGAATGTTAACAGGAATGAAACCAGTAAGTTTTTTTTTTGTTGTTGTTGTTTTTATCTTGGCTTGTGTCATGTTGTTTATGGAGATATTATACATGCTAAGTGTTATTTCTAATATTCCAGTATATATATATATATATATATATATATATATATACACACACACAATATAAAAAGTCTACACACCCCTGTTAAAATGTCAGGTTTCTGTTATGTAAAAAATGAGACAAAGATAAATCATTTCAGAACTTTATCTTTAATGTAACCTATAAACTGTACAACTCAATTGAAAAACAAACTGAAATGTTTTAGGTAGAGGGAAGAAAAAATATAAAAATAAAATAATATGGTTGCATAAGTGTGCACACCCTTAAACTAATACTTTGTTGAAGCACCTTTTGATTTTATTACAGCACTCAGTCTTTTTAGGTATGAGTCTATCCGCATGGCACATTTTGACTTGGCAAGATTTGCCCACTCTTCTTTGCAAAAACACTCCAAATCTGTCAGATTGCGAGGGCATCTCCTGTGCACAGCCATCTTCAGATCACCCCACAGATTTTCAATCGGATTCAGGTCTGGGCTCTGGCAGGGCCATTCCAAAACTTTAATCTTCTTCTGGTGAAGCCATTCCTTTGTTGATTTGGATGTATGCTTTGGGTCGTTGTCATGCTGAAAGATGAAGTTCCTCTTCATGTTCAGCTTTCTAGCAGAAGCCTGAAGGTTTTGTGCCAATATTGACTGGTATTTGGAACTGTTCATAATTCCCTCTATCTTAACTAAGGCCCCAGTTCCAGCTGAAGAAAAACAGCCCCAAAGCATGATGCTGCTACCTCCATGCTTCACTGTGGGTATGGTGTTCTTTTAGTGATGTGCAGTGTTGTTTTTGCACAAAACATATCTTTTGGAATTATGGCCAAAAAGTTCAACCTTGGTTTCATCAGACCATAACACCTTTTACCACATGCTTTTGGGAGACTTCAGATGTGTTTTTGCAAAATGTAGCCTGGCTTGGATGTTTTTCTTCATAAGAAAAGGCTTCCGTCTTGCCACTCTACCCCATAGCCCAGACATATGAAGAATACGTGAGATTGTTGTCACATGTACCACACAGCCAGTACTTGCCAGATAATCCTGCAGCTCCTTTAATGTTGCTGTAGGCCTCTTGGTTGCCTCCCAGACCAGTTTTCTTCTCGTTTTTTCATCAATTTTGGAGGGACGTCCAGTTCTTGTTAATGTCACTGTTGTGCCATATTTTCTCCACTTGATGATGACTGTCTTCACTGTGTTCCATGGTATATCTAATGCCTTGGAAATTCTTTTGTACCCTTCTCCTGACTGATACCTTTTAACAATGAGATCCCTCTGATGCTTTGGAAGCTCTCTGTGGACCATGGCTTTTGCTGTGGGATGCGACTAAGAAAATTTCAGGAAAGACCAACTAGAGCAGCTGAACTTTATTTGGGGTTAATCAGAGGCACTTTAAATGATGGCAGGTGTATGCTTACTCCTATTTAACATGATTTTGAATGTGATTGCTTAATTCTGAACACAGCTACATCCCCAGTTATAAAAGGGTGTTCACACTTATGCAAATATATTAATTTAGTTTTTTATTTCCCTTTACCTAAAAGATTTCAGTTTGTTTTTCAATTGAGTTGTACAGTTTATAGGTCACATTAAAGGTGGAAAAAGTTCTGAAATGATTTATCTTTGTCTCATTTTTTTACATCACAGAAACCTGACATTTTAACTGGGGTGTGTAGAATATATATATATATATATATATATATATATATATATATATATATATATATATATATATATATATATATATATATATATATATATTTTAAATGCTGTCAATTAAAAAAATATATATATCGGGAACACATTGGATACCATTTTCACACATTGTGGATGACACCAGGATGTGTTGCATAGAATTAATGTAAGTAGTAGCCTTATAACTGACCATTTACTTTTCATTTTCAGGGAGTTTTCACTCTTACAATGAATGAGCGTTTCAGTATTGATGGTGGTTATCTTGGTAAGTCATTTGGTTATCTTACGACTTGATGAAGCATTTAATGGGACATTAAACTGCTGGGTACATCTACAGTGGCGTGGTTACTACTCACCATGGTATTGTTTTCCTCCTATGCCAGCAGCTCTCTTCAAAACTATATTTCCATCTTAATATGGGAAGAGTCCACAGCTGCATTCCTTACTTGTGGGATATACTGAACCTGGCCATCAGGAGGAGGCAAAGACACCCCAGCCAAAGGCTTAAATACCTCCCCCACTTCCTCATAACCCCAGTCATTCTTTGCCTTTCGTCACAGGAGGTTGGCAGAGAAGTGTTAGAAGATTTTGAGTAGTCTCCTCTCAATGAGAGCATGGATTAAAGTTAAAGTCCGGAGATGCAGGGAGAGTCTTTTTGAGAAACCATCCCGACTCATATTAACAGCTCCATAGGCAATCCAGCGTTGACAAGTTTCGCTGCCTGCTTTCTTCACTCAAGTCCATGTCAGAAGCGATGCTACTATCTGTCACACTTGAAGGGCCGTGTTCCTGTTCCACGGCGTAGATTCTGGTAAGATCGTTTCATATTTTATACATGTATGATAACACAAGAAGACAGGGTCACAGTGTGACTCCTTTTATCTGTATAGAATCAAGGGTTAATATCTCCTTAGGGGGATTATTGAACAGGGGGGAATAATCTTATATGTTTATTTGATTTTATGCTGCTTTATGTGTGAGATGTTATGGGCTCATAGGCTGTTATGGAATATACAGGTTTCACTTTCACTTTGAGAGCCATGCAGCTTACAAGCTTAGTGCGCTTTCTCATAGCAGGGACGTTTAATTAAATAAGATGTTTTATTTCTCTAGTTCTCCGGTTATTGCACTAGCGATGGAGGATTCTTTACTTTAGAGGGCACTCCCTCTATTCCTAATGAGTCATTCCTGTTTATATGGTGAGGAGGCCTTAGTTTCGACCCTCTCAGTTATGTTCCATATGCCTTGATAATGTGATATTATCAAACATGTTTGATACCACGGAGCCGTCCACCTCTGAGGAGATGTCGTCCAGTGAGGTGCGTACCCTACATTCTTATCTCTACACATGCAGTCTTCCCGTAGCATTGCTGATCATCTGAAGGGGGCTTTTTTTCACCAGACGTTACTGCGCAGTTCAGACGGTGGGGTCTGCGGCCTTTAATGCTTTACCTCGCCCTGCTAAGCGCAAGCGAAAGGTTATGTATTGCACTCCTTCCCAGAGTACATCAGATAATTTATTGGATTTAACTGAGGGTTATCAGAGGATGAAGTTCTTTCTGAGACTTCAGAGTATGAACATTCTGGGCCGGAGTCTGCTGCCTCTAAACCTCCGGCTGCGGAGGAACCAGACTTTAGTTTAGGAATTTGCGTTTTCTTCTAAAGGAAGTTTTTGGCAAATTCAGAGGTTCCAGAGGCCAAATTGCCTGATGAACCTTTAATTTCTAAATTGGATAGAGTTTGAGGACAGGGTGGTATCTTATCCTTACCTGCTCCTGTTAGATGGCGAACATTTATTAAGAATGAATGGGACCCTCTCGCCTCAGGTTATAGTCTTTTTGGATATCCAAACCCAATCCCGTGAAATTAGAATACTCCTACATAATATAGTCTTACAGGCTAGGAAACTTATCTTAAAATATTGGATGAAGGGTGTAACACCCAATCTGGCACATCTTAAGGGAGAATTGCACCAGCAGATGATTTACGAGCAGGCCGATGCCCTGGGGGATTTGCAAAACAGGACCGCACATTTCATGAAAAAATGGGGGAAATATATTAAAATACTAGATCCAACACAACAAACCCAGATAATATTCCCATTCAGAAACACAAATTACATCCTAGAAGCACAATTAAGGGGAGAGTGGAAATTTAAATTTTGACAGGGGGTAGAAGTGTCATGACACCAGATCAGGCTTACAATTTATTGGATCGCTGGCGCCCTGGGGCGTGGACCTTCAGAACCGGGTGGGAGGGGGTGTTTCAACAGAAGCCTCAGAAAGTCTGTGGTTTTTATGTAAAGTTTTTATTTTGGTGTGTGATCCCCATCCCTTCCCCGGCGGGGGGGGGGGGGGGGGAGCGGCTTAAGGGGTATGAGCCGTAGTTCTCAGGTTCAAAATTGGAAAATGTAGACATACAGTGAAGCTTTGTACAGTGAGTTGTTGTAAAGGTTAAAAACAATACTTCATATACTTGTAAGTTCTGTTATTTGGGACAAGGAATTCTTGTATTATTATTAGTTAATCTTGAACCCCAAAAGTGTTTGAAATATCACTTATGTCTTCCTTCTGTAACCGCATGTTAAACCTTGTTGAAATGTCGCTTTTCACTGTGTCTTCAATAAAATAAAATATTTTTAAAAAAAAGAATGAATGGGACAGGATTGGATTTCTTTTTTCCCTCTTCTCACTTTAACAAATTGTCTCCAGTCCTGTACTCTCAATGAAGTTGTGAGGTTCCATCTTTTATCTTCACCCTTGCTAAACGTACAAAGGAGTTCTTCGTTTGAAGAGCCCATGGATAAAAGATGGAAACTCTGTTAAGAAAAATGTTTCAACATACGGGATATTTGTTTCAACCGGCGGCTGTTGCCGTGGTTACTGGAGAAACTACCTTCTGGTGTGACTCCTTATAGGATTTGATCAGGGTGGAGGATCCCCTCGACGTTACTCAGAAAAGATTTACGGCCTTGAGGGTTGTTAATTCTTTTATCTGTGCTGCTATTAGGCAGTTTATTTGCTTGAATGCTATGGCTTCAGCTTTTTCTGTTTAGGCCCGTCGGGCTCTGGCTGAAGTCATGGTCTGCAGATATGACTTCTAAGTCTAGACTTCTTCCCTCCCTATAAGGGAATGATTTCTCCAACATTGGTGTGTCCGGTCCACGGCGTCATCCTTACTTGTGGGATATTCTCTTCCCCAACAGGAAATGGCAAAGAGTCCCAGCAAAGCTGGTCACATGATCCCTCCTAGGCTCCGCCCACCCCAGTCATTCTCTTTGCCGTTGCACAGGCAACATCTCCACGGAGATGGTTAAGAGTTTTTTTGGTGTTTAAATATGGAAAAAATATATCTGTTGGTGTGAATCTAAAGGATTCCCATGGAACAAGATAAAAATTCCTAAGATTCTATCCTTTCTACAAGAAGGTTTGGAGAAAGGATTATCTGCAAGTTCTCTGAAGGGACAGATCTCTGCTTTATCTGTTTTACTTCACAAAAGACTGGCAGCCGTGCCAGATGTTCAAGCATTTGTTCAGGCTCTGGTTAGGATCAAGCCTGTTTACAGACCTTTGACTCCTCCCTGGAGTCTAAATCTAGTTCTTTCAGTTCTTCAAGGGGTTCCGTTTGAACCCTTACATTCCGTAGATATTAAGTTACTATCTTGGAAAGTTTTGTTTTTGGTTGCAATTTCTTCTGCTAGAAGAGTTTCAGAGTTATCTGCTCTGCAGTGTTCTCCGCCCTATCTGGTGTTCCATGCAGATAAGGTGGTTTTGCGTACTAAGCCTGGTTTTCTTCCGAAAGTTGTTTCCAACAAAAATATTAACCAGGAGATAGTTGTACCCTCTTTGTGTCCGAATCCAGTTTCAAAGAAGGAACGTTTGTTACATAATTTGGACGTAGTCCGTGCTCTAAAATTCTATTTAGAGGCTACTAAAGATTTCAGACAAACATCTTCCTTGTTTGTTGTTTATTCTGGTAAAAGGAGAGGTCAAAAAGCGACTTCTACCTCTCTTTCCTTTTGGCTTAAAAGCATTATCCGATTGGCTTATGAGACTGCCAGACGGCAGCCTCCTGAAAGAATCACAGCTCACTCCACTAGGGCTGTGGCTTCCACCTGGGCCTTCAAGAACGAGGCTTCTGTTGACCAGATATGTAAGGCAGCGACTTGGTCTTCACTGCACACTTTTGCCAAATTTTACAAATTTGATACTTTTGCTTCTTCGGAGGCTATTTTTGGGAGAAAGGTTTTGCAAGCCGTGGTGCCTTCCATTTAGGTGACCTGATTTGCTCCCTCCCTTCATCCGTGTCCTAAAGCTTTGGTATTGGTTCCCACAAGTAAGGATGACGCCGTGGACCGGACACACCAATGTTGGAGAAAACAGAATTTATGCTTACCTGATAAATTACTTTCTCCAAGGGTGTGTCCGGTCCACGGCCCGCCCTGGTTTTTTAATCAGGTCTGATGAATTATTTTCTCTAACTACAGTCACCACGGTATCATATGGTTTCTCCTATATATATTTCCTCCTGTCCGTCGGTCGAATGACTGGGGTGGGCGGAGCCTAGGAGGGATCATGTGACCAGCTTTGCTGGGACTCTTTGCCATTTCCTGTTGGGGAAGAGAATATCCCACAAGTAAGGATGACGCCGTGGACCGGACACACCGTTGGAGAAAGTAATTTATCAGGTAAGCATAAATTCTGTTTTTGTCTGGTCCAGGCCTGGACTCAATTATCTTTACGGTCACAGGGGGCAAGGGTGCCCTCCTACCGCAAGAGTATATGAACTAATCTAAAGGATGATTTTCGTTTTGATAAAGCCCATGTCAGCAGTCCTCCACTAAGCCAGAGCAAACCAAGAGCTCACGGAAGCCGGCTCAGTCCTGGAATAAATCCAAACAGAGCAAGTAGCCCGCCGAGTTTACATCGGCATGAATGGTAGGCGGTCCCTCGTCCTCTTCTGGATCGTGTAGGGGCAGTATGTTACTCTTTTCAGTCGCTTGGTTCAGGGATGTGCAGGTATCTATGGGTCCTGGAGGTCATAGCTCAGGGTTACAAGATAGGTTTTAAGTCTCAGCCACCCAAGGGCAGATTCCTCCTTTCTTCCTGATCAGAAAGGAGGGAAGCCTTTCTGGGGTGTGTACGGGATCTGTCCTCTAGGAGTTATTGTCCCGGTGCCTATCGCAGTGAGAGGTTTGGGATACTATTCAAACTTTTTCGTGGTCCCTAAGAAGGAGGGAACTTTCCATCCGTTTCTGGACTTAAAGTGCCATTTAAGATGGAGACAATAAGATCCATTCTTCCCCTCGTTTGAGAGGGGTAGTTCATGACCACGATAGATCTGAAGGATGCTCCCTTCTCGTACCAATCCTCAAGGACCACTTCCAGTTCCTAAGGTTTGCATTCCTGGACCAGCACTTCTAGTTTATTGCCCTTCCGTTTGGTCTAGCTAAAGAAGTTTTTCAAAGAGTGGACCATTCGGAATAGAGGCTTGGCCTCTGCTGGGTTCGTCCCAGTTAAACAGATTCCAATCAAACAATTTATCCTCTGTAGCTTACATCAACCATCAGGGGGGAACGAGAAGCTCCCTAGTTTTGAGGGAAGTATCTCAGATTCTGGTGTGGGGGAGACCCACATTTGTTCACTGTCAGCGATCCACATTCCGGGTGTGGACAACTGGTAAGCGGATTTCCTCAGCAGACAATCCTTTCATCCAGGAGAATGGTCTCTCCATCCCAAGTGTTTGCAGAGATTTGCAAGAGGAAGATCTTATAACGTCTCAATATCAAGCTACCCAGATAGGCGTCGAGGTACAGGGATCCTTATGCGGAGCTAACAGATGCATTAGTGGTTCCTTGGAGGTTCAATCTATCCTTCCGACCGTTACCACTAGTGTAGTGGCTCGAGTCAAGCAGGCATCAGTGATACTGACTGCTCCGTCTTTGCCGGGAAGGATATGGTTTACGGATCTAGTGGGGATGTAATCTCCTCCATGGAAGTTACCTTGTCGCAGGGATCTGCTGACCAAGGACTCTTTGTTCATCAGTGTCTAGATTCTCTGAGGCGGACTGTAAGCTTGTAAGCTGGTTACTCGTTGCCTCTATCATAAGGTGTGGAGGACCTACTTATTCTGTTCTCCAAGATGAACTGGAGAAGGGCTTTTCTTAAAGTCCCCTAAAGGGACAGTTTTTGGCCCTGTCATTGCACAAAAGATTTGCAGAGCTTTCAGGTGTGCAGCCATTGGTGTGTCCGGTCCACAGTGTCATCCATTACTTGTGGGATATTCTCCTCCCCCACAGGGAAAAGCAAGGAGAGCACACAGCAAGAGCTGTCCATATAGTCCCTCCCAGGCTCCGCCCCCCCAGTCATTCTCCTTGCCGCTCTGAACAAGTAGCATCTCCTCGGGGATGGTGAGGAGTTTGTGGTGTTTAGTTGTAGTTTTTTATTCTTCTATCAAGAGTTTGTTATTTTAAAATAGTGCTGGTATGTACTATTTACTCTGAAACAGAAAGGGATGAAGATTTCTGTTTGTGAGAGGAAGATGATATTAGCAGACAGTAACTAAAATCGATTGCTGTTTCCACATAGGACTGTTGAGATGAGATAACTTCAGTTGGGGGAAACAGTTAGCAGGCTCTTCTGCTTAAGGTATGACTAGCCATATTTCTAACAAGACTGTGTAATGCTGGAAGGCTGTCATTTCCCCTCATGGGGACCAGTAAGCCATTTTCTTAGTCTCAAACAGAATAAAGGGCTTAATATGGGCTATAAAACTGGTAGACACTTTTAGGGGCTAAATCGATTGCTTTATTTAAGTATTATATGCAGTTTGAAGTTGTATTTCACACTTTTATAATATTGGGGAACGTTTTTAGCACCAGGCACTTTTTAAGACACCTTCCCAGTCAGGAAGGGCCTTTCTCTGTAGTAGGCAGAGCCTCATTTTCGCGCCATTACTGTGCAGTTAATTTTGAGTTCAATACATGCAGCTGCATGTGTGAGGGTCTGGAATCCACTAAAAACGTTCCTAGAAGGCTTCATTTGGTATCATATACCCCCCTGGGATTGGTGAAGTTGCAGCAAAGGCTGTGGCTGGGACTGTAAGGGGGTTAAAATTAAAAACGGCTCCGGTTTCCACATTTTAAGGGTTAACAGCTTGAAAATTGGGGTGCAATACTTTGAATGTATTAAGACACTGTGGTGAAAATTTGGTAAAGATTGGATAATTCCTTCATAGTTTTTCACATATTCAGTAATAAAGTGTGCCCTGTTTAACATTTAAAGAGACAGTAACGGTTTTGTTTTAAAACGGTTTTTGTGCTTTATTAACCAGTTTAAGCCTGTTTAACATGTCTGTACCTTCAGATAGATCATGTTCTGTATGTATGGTAGCCAATGTGGTTCCCCATTCAAATATAGTGTGATAATTGTGCCATTGCGTCCAAACAAAGTAAGGACAGAACTGTCACAAATTGTAAAGTTGCCCAGGATGATTCCTCAGATGAAGGAAGTAGACATAGTTCTACATCATCTCCTTCTGTGTCTATACCAGTTATGCCCGCGCAGGCGACCCCTAGTACTTCTAGCACGTCAATGCTTGTTACTATGCAGTAATTGACGGCAGTAATGGATAACTCCATAGCTAATATTTTATCCAAAATGCCAGCATTTCAGAGAAAGCGCGATTGCTCTGTTTTAAACACTGTAGAGCAGGAGGGTGCTGATGATAATTTTTCTGTCATATCCTCACACCAATCTGAAGTGGCAGTGAGGGAGGGTTTGTCAGATGGGGAAATTTCTGATACAGGAAGAATTTCTCAGCAGGCAGAACCTGATGTTGTGACATTTAAATTTAAATTAGAGCATCTCCGCGCATTACTTAAGGAGGTACTATCTACTCTGGATGATTGTGACAATCTGGTCAACCCAGAAAAATTGTGCAAGATGGACAGTTCCTTGAGGTCCCGGTGCACCCTGATGCTTTTCCGATACCTAAACGGGTGGCGGACATAGTGAATAAGGAGTGGGAGAAGCCAGGCATACCTTTTGTCCCTTCTCCTATATTTAAGAAATTGTTCCCTATGGTCGACCCCAGGAAGGACACATGGCAAACAGTCCCTAAGGTCGAGGGGGAGTTTTCTACTCTAGCCAAGCGCACAACCATTCCTATTGAGGACAATTGTGCTTTCAAAGATCCTATGGATAAAAAATTGGAGGGTTTGCTTAAAAAGATTTTTGTACAGCAAGGTTACCTCCTTCAACCTATTTCGTGCATTATTCCTGTCACTACAGCGGCGTGGTTCTGGTTCGAGGAACTGGAAAAGTCGCTCAGTAGGGAGACTCCGTATGAGGAAGTCATGGACAGAATTTACGCACTTAAGTTAGCTAATTCCTTTATTTTAGACGCAGCTTTGCAGTTAGCGAGGTTAGCGGCAAAAAATTCAGGGTTTACAATTGTGGCGCGCAGAGCGCTCTGGCTAAAGTCTTGGTCGGTGGATGTATCTTCCAAGACAAAATTGCTTAATACCCCTTTCAAAGGTAAGACCCCTTTTGGGCCAGAATTGAAAGAGATTATTTCAGTCATCACTGGGGGAAAGGGCCATGCCCTCCCACAAGATAAACCTTTCAAGGCTAAGAATAAGTCCAATTTTCGTTCCTTTCGCAATTTCAGGAACGGACCGGCTTCCAACTCGGCAGCCTCTAGACAAGAGGGTAACGCTTCCCAGACTAAACCAGCTTGGAAATCAATGCAAGGCTGGAACAAGGGTAAACAGGCCAAGAAACCTGCTGCTGCTACCAAGACAGCATGAAGAGGTAGCCCCCGATCCGGAACCGGATCTAGTAGGGGGCAGACTCTCTCTCTTTGCTCAGGCTTGGGCAAGAGATGTTCAGGATCCCTGGGCACTAGAAATAGTCTCTCAGGGTTATCTTCTAGAATTCAAGGAACTACCCCCAAGGGGAAGGTTCCACATGTCTCACTTATCTTCAAACCAAGTAAAGAGACAGGCATTCTTACATTGTGTAGAAGACCTGTTAAAGATGGGAGTGATACTCCCAGTTCCAACTGTGGAACAAGGTCAGGGGTTTTACTCAAATCTGTTTGTAGTTCCCAAAAAAAAAAAAAAAAAAAAAAGGGAACTTTCAGACCAATTCTGGATTTAAAAATTCTAAACAAATTTCTCAGAGTGCCATCGTTCAAAATGGAAACTATTCGAACGATTTTACCTACAATCCAGGAGGGTCAATTTATGACTACCGTGGATCTAGAGGATGCGTATCTGCATATTCCTATCCACAAAGATCATCATCAGTTCCTAAGGTTCGCCTTTCTGGACAAACATTTGTGACTCTCCCATTCGGACTAGCCACTGCTCCAAGGATTTTCACAAAGGTGCTCGGGTCCCTTCTAGCGGTTCTAAGACCCAGGGGCATTGCAGTGGCACCTTACTTGGACGACATCCTAATTCAAGCGTCGTCTCTTTCAAAGACAAAGGCTCACACATTGTTCTAGCCTTTCTCAGATCTCACGGGTGGTAGGTGAACATAGAAAAATGTTCCCCGTCTCCGTCAACAAGAGTCCCTTTCTTGGGAACAATAATAGATTCTTTAGAAATGAAGATTTTCCTGACAGATGTCAGAGAGTCAAAGCTTCTAAACGCTTGTCAAGTTCTTCACTCTGTTCTACGGCCTTCCATAGCTCAGTGCATGGAAGTAGTAGGGTTGATGGTTGCAGCAATGGACATAGTTCCTTTTGCCGAATTCATCTAAGACCATTACAACTGTGCATGCTCAAACAGTGGAATGGGGACTATACAGACTTGTCTCCAGTGATTCAAGTAGATCAGAAGACCAGAGACTCACTCCGTTGGTGGCTGACTCAGGATCACCTGTCCCAGGGAATGAGCTTCCCCAGACCAGAGTGGGTCATTGTCACGACCGACGACAGTCTATTAGGCTGGGGCGCGGTCTGGGATTCCCTGAAAGCCCAGGGTCTATGGTCTCGGGAATAGTCTCTTCTCCCGATAAACATCCTGGAACTGAGAGCGATATTCAATGCTCTCCGGGCTTGGCCTCAACTAGCAAAGGCCAGATTCATAAGATTCCAATCAGACAACATGACGACTGTTGCTTACTTCAACCATCAGGGGGGAACAAGGAGTTCCCTGGCGATGAGAGAGGTGACCAAGATCATCAAATGGGCGGAGGATCACTCCTACCACCTGTCTGCGATCCACATCCCAGGAGTGGAAAACTGGGAGGCGGATTATCTGAGTCGTCAGACCTTTCATCCGGGGGAGTGGGAACTCCACCCGGAGGTGTTTGCCCAGTTGACCCAATTATGGGGCATTCCAGACATGGATCTGATGGCGTCTCGTCAGAACTTCAAGGTTCCTTGCTACGGGTCCAGATCCAGGGATCCCAAGGCGACTCTAGTGGATGCATTAGTGGCGCCTTGGACTTTCAACCTAGCTTATGCGTTTCCACCGTTCCTTCTCATTCCCAGGCTGGTAGCCAGGATCAAACAGGAGAAGGCCTCGGTTATTTTGATAGCTCCTGCGTGGCCACGCAGGACTTGGTATGCAGACCTGGTGAATATGTCATCGGCTCCACCATGGAAGCTACCTTTGAGACAGGATCTTCTAGTACAAGGTCCATTCGAACATCCAAATCTAGTTTCTCTCCAGCTGACTGCTTGGAAATTGAACGCTTGATTTTGTCTAAGCGTGGGTTTTCGAATTCTGTGATAGATACTCTGGTACAAGCCAGAAAACCTGTGACTAGAAAGATTACCATAAAATATGGAAAAGATATATCTGTTGGTGTGAATCCAAGGGATTCTCATGGAGTAAGATTAAAATTCCTAGGATCCTTTCCTTTCTCCAAGGTTTGGATAAGGGATTATCAGCGAGTTCTCTAAAAGGACAGATTTCTGCTTTATCTGTCTTGTTACACAAACGACTGGCAGCTGTGCCAGATGTTCAAGCTTTTGTTCAGGCTTTGGTCAGGATCAAGCCTGTTTACAGACCCTTGACTCCTCCCTGGAGTCTAAATTTGGTTCTTTCAGTTCTTCAAGGGGTTCCGTTTGAACCCTTACATTCCATAGATATCAAGTTGTTATCTTTGAAAGTTCTGTTTTTGGTTGCTATTCTTCTGCTAGAAGAGTTTCTGCATTATCTGCTCTGCAGTGTAATCCGCCCTATCTGGTGTTCCATTCAGATAAGGTTGTTTTGCGTACTAAACCTGGTTTCCTTCAAAAGGTTGTTTCCAACAAGAATATTAACCAGGAAATAGTTGTGCCTTCTTTGTGTCCGAATCCAGTTTCAAAGAAGGAACGCTTGTTACACAATTTAGATGTAGTCCGTGCTTTAAAGTTCTATTTAGAAGCAACAAAGGATTTCAGACAAACGTCTTCTCTGTTTGTAGTTTATTCTGGCAAGAGGAGAGGTCAAAAAAGCTACTGCTACCTCTCTTTCCTTTTGGCTGAAAAGCATCATACGATTGTCTTACGAGACTGCCGGACGGCAGCCTCCTGAACGAATCACAGCTCACTCTACTAGGGCTGTGGCTTCCACATGGGCCTTCAAGAACGAGGCTTCTGTTCATCAGATATGTAAGGCAGCGACCTGGTCTTCTCTGCACACTTTGTCCAAATTCTACAAATTTGATACTTTTGCTTCTTCGGAGGCTATTTTTGGGAGAAAGGTTTTGCAAGCCGTGGTGCCTTCTGTTTAGGTAACCTGATTTGCTCCCTCCCTTCATCCGTGTCCTAAAGCTTTGGTATTGGTTCCCACAAGTAATGGATGACACCGTGGACCGGACACACCAATGTTGGAGAAAACAGAATTTATGCTTACCTGATAAATTACTTTCTCCAACGGTGTGTCCGGTCCACGGCCCGCCCTGGTTTTTTAATCAGGTTTGAAGAATTTCTTTCTCTATACACTACAGTCACCACGGCACACTATAGTTTCTCCTTTTTTTCTCCTAACCGTCGGTCGAATGACTGGGAGGGACTATATGGACAGCTCTTGCTGTGTGCTCTCCTTGCCTTTCCCTGTAGGGGAGGAGAATATCCCACAAGTAATGGATGACACCGTGGACCGGACACACCGTTGGAGAAAGTAATTTATCAGGTAAGCATAAATTCTGTTTTTCTTCCTAAAGTTGTGTCAATTCGCAACATCAATCAAGAGATTGTGGTTCCTTTCTTATGTCCTAATCCTTCTTCGTCGAAGGAACGTTTACAACTTATTTCTGAATGTGGTTCGTGCCTTGAAGTTCTATCTTTGGGCCACAAAGGAATTTAGACAAACCACTTTCTCTGTTTGTTCTCTTTTCTGGGAGGCGTAGGGGTCAGAGGGACTCTTCGACTTCCTTATCTTTTTGTCTGAGGAGTGTCATCTGTTTAGCATAGAAACACTGGGACATAAGCCTCCTCTGAGGATTATGGCTCATTCTACGAGAGCAGTGGTTCCTCTTGGGCCTTCAAAAATGAGGCCTCTATGGATCAGATTTGTAAGGCGGCTACCTGGTTCTCCTTACATACTCCAAAATTTTACAAGTTTGATGTGTTTGCTTCTGCTGAAGCAGCCTTCGGAAGAAAGGTTTTGCAGGCTGTAGTGCCCTCAGATTACGGTCCACCTCTTTTTTTCCCTCCTGTTAGCATTCCGTGTACTCTAGAGCTTGGGTATATGTTTTCCCACAAGTAAGGAATATAGCATATTAAGATGGAAAACATAAATTACCTGCTGATTTAATTTCCATCTGTATGGGAAGAATACACAGCTCCCGCCTGTGTTCTCCGATGGGCAGTCCAAAATTTGACATTTTTTCTTCTGGCACCTTTTTCACCCTGATATTTCTCCTACTGTTCCTTGTTCCTTTGGCAGAATGACTGGGGTTATGAGGAAGTGGGGGAGGTATTTAAGCCTTTGGCTGGGGTGTCTTTGCCTCCTCCTGGTGGCCAGGTTCAGTATTTCCCACAAGTAAGGAATACAGATGGAAATGAAATTCAGGTAAGCATAATTTATGTGTTTGTGTTTTTTTTGTGTTTTTTTTTTTTTTTTTTAACCCTTCAAAAGTCCTGTTTTTTTAAATTCGGCATCTTCACACTGGGCGCCACCATATTGGGATTTAAATATTCTTGCACATTGTAACAAAAGCGGTGCACATTCACTGATCAGTTATATTATTGTTGTTTTCTCCAACATTGGTGTGTCCGGTCCACGGCGTCATCCTTACTTGTGGGATATCTCTTCCCCAACAGGAAATGGCAAAGAGTCCCAGCAAAGCTGGCCATATAGTCCCTCCTAGGCTCCGCCCAACCCAGTCATTCTCTTTGCCGTTGCACAGGCAACATCTCCACGGAGATGGTTAAGAGTTTTTTGGTGTTTAAATGTAGTTTTTTATTCTTCTATCAAGTGTTTGTTATTTTAAAATAGTGCTGGTATGTACTATTTACTCTGAAACAGAAAAGGATGAAGATTTCTGTTTGTGAGAGGAAGATGATTTTAGCAGACAGTAACTAAAATCGATTGCTGTTTCCACATAGGACTGTTGAGATGAAGTAACTTCAGTTGGGGGAAACAGTTAGCAGACTTTTCTGCTTAAGGTATGACTAGCCATATTTCTATCAAGACCATGTAATGCTGGAAGGCTGTCATTTCCCCTCATGGGGACCGGTAAGCCATTTTCTTAGTCAAACAAACAGAATAAAGGGCTTAATATGGGCTATAAAACTGGTAGACACTTTTATGGGCTAAATCGATTGCTTTATTTGGGCATTTTATTCATGTTTAGGCTGATATTTTACATTTATAAACTTGGGGAACGTTTATTAAACGGCAGGCACTATGTTAGACACCTTTTCCAGTCAGGGGGCCTTCCTAGTTGTAGGCAGAGCCTCATTTTCGCGCCATTACTGCGCAGTTGTTTTTTGAGAGCAGGACATGCAGATGCATGTGTGAGGATCTGAAAGTTGCTGGAAAAGTTTCTAGAAGGCGTCACTTGGTATCGTATTCCCCTCTGGGCTTGGTTGGGTCTCAGCAAAGGCTATAGCTGGGACTGTATAGGGGTTAAATTTGTATTATTTTAAGGGTTAAAGCTCTGAAATTTGGTGTGCAATACTCTTAATGCTTTAAGACACTGTGGTGAAATTTTGGTAATTTTTGAACAATTCCTTCATACTTTTTCACATATTCAGTAATAAAGTGTTTTCTGTTTAAAATTTAAAGAGACAGTAACGGTTTTGTTTTAAAACGTTTTTTGTGCTTTATTGACAAGTTTAAGCCTGTTTAACATGTCTGTGCCTTCGGATAAGCTATGTTCTATATGTATGAAAGCCAATGTGTCTCCCCATTTAAATTTGTGTGATAATTGTGCCATAGCGTCCAAACAAAGTAAGGACAGTACTGCCACAGATAATGAAATTGCCCAAGATGATTCCTCAAATGAGGGGAGTAAACATGATACTACATCATCCCCTACTGTGTCTACACCAGTTTTGCCCACGCAGGAGGCCCCTAGTACATCTAGCGCGCCAATGCTTATTACCATGCAACAATTAACGGCTGTAATGGATAACTCCATAGCAAATATTTTATCCAAAATGCCTACATATCAGAGAAAGCACGATTGCTCTGTTTTAAACACTGAAGAGCAGGGCGCTGATGATAATTGTTCTGTCATACCCTCACACCAATCTGAAGTGGCCATGAGGGAGGTTTTGTCACATTGGGAAATTTCAGATTCAGGAAAAATTTCTCATCAAGCTGAACCTGATGTTGTGACATTTAAATTAGAACATCTCCGCGCACTGCTTAAGGAGGTGTTATCTACTCTGGATGATTGTGACAACTTGGTCATTCCTATACCCAAGCGGGTGGCGGACATAGTGAATAAGGAGTGGGATAAGCCCGGCATACCTTTTGTTCCCCCTCCTATATTTAAGAAATTATTTCCTATGGTCGACCCCAGAAAGGACTTATGGCAGACAGTCCCTAAGGTCGAGGGGGCAGTTTCTACTCAAACAAACGCACTACTATTCCTATCGAGGATAGTTGTGCTTTCAAAGATCCTATGGATAAAAAATTGGAGGGTTTGCTTAAAAAGATTTTTGTACAGCAAGGTTACCTTCTACAACCCATTTCGTGCATTGTTCCTGTCACTACAGCAGCGTGGTTCTGGTTCGAAGAACTAGAAAACTCGCTTAGTAGAGAGACTCCATATGAGGAGGTTATGGACAGAGTTCACGCACTTAAGTTGGCTAACTCTTTTATTTTATATGCCGCTTTGCAAATAGCTAGATTAGCGGCGAAAAATTCAGGGTTTGCAATCGTGGCGCGCAGAGCGCTTTGGCTAAAGTCTTGGTCAGCGGATGTGTCATCCAAGACAAAATTGTTTAACATCCCTTTCAAAGGTAAAACTCTATTTGGAAATATTAAAATGTATGATAATGGAGCGCTCAAGGAGAGCTAAAGTACAGCCGTATTGGACAGATAATATCAGATTTAAATAGACTATAGCAAGCGCAGAAGATTAACCACAAATGCCTAATCTATAAGTCCTATATTAAATACAAAGCAGTACTGCAAATAAATTACTAAAAATAAGTGCAATCAATAAATGCGGATAAAAAATGCGATTAAAAATAGATATATTTATATAGAGCAACTCTTAAGTATGTTTATAAAAAATACCTTTCATAAATATACTGAAATTCATAAAAATAATACATTTAATACAATAAGTAAAAGGTCGACCTTAATATCTCAAGAAACATACATCAATAAATACAAAAAAAAAATACAATAATCAAAGTTTACAAAAAACAAAATGCAGAATAACTGGTTCTGTGTGTCCAATCGAACAAATGTAAAATAGTCTGTAAGAGAGTCTTTTAGTCCTTTGTGCTTGCAAACTTGAGTATCCGTGTAGACGACAAGCCTCCTAGTGACAAAGGACAGATTCCTTAAGGCAGTGTGTAGAGCCTTATGTGAAATAAATAATCTGTACTCACAGTTAAGAAAGTCGATATCTGCAAAGGTATGATGTCCGCAAAAGTATGCTGTCCAGGTGCATATACTTGTAGGTTCAATAGTCCCAAAGGATCACCACACTATATAATTGATAACAATTTGATGATAAAAATTTTGATGATAAAAATTATTATTTT